>NW_918043.1:0-3619 GCF_000209065.1 Trypanosoma cruzi
ACCGTCCCATCACCACGCCGGCCCTTCCAACACGGCGGATCGGAGCGTCGCCAAAAGCTGCCCCAAAAGCCAACACACCGGATCCATGGTGCGTTCTGTGACTCCCCCGCAGTGCCGAAAGTTCCTCCAGCAGCGCAAAAGCCGTCCGCCGTGTGCACGCCTCTTGCGTGCGGGAGGAAGTCCCTCTGCAGCACCTCCCAGGGGTTGCGGGCAACAACGTATACGCACGTGCGCTACGACCCGTCCCTCCGTGGCTAAGGGACCTGGCTCCAACCGCTTTTTGTTGTTTTTTCTCGTATTTTTTTCCTCATAAATTCGACGACCCGCACGCCGGCCACCATCGTCGAGCACGTCCGCCCTGCTGAGTGGAGACGTGAGGGAAAGCCCCGGCCCCCGGAGAGGCAGCTGCAGCGGAGGGCGTGAAACACGACCCTGTCACGCCTCCGCCCCGGGATAGCGCCGTGGCTCAATCATCCATTGCTGCCGATAATCAGCACAATAACAAAACCATAAATCAACCAACCAAATAATCGATGAATAATGGGAAGTGAGGAGGCGCCTGCCACCAGCATCAAAGTTACGTCGCATCTGCGAGGAGCTTCGTGCCTTCCCGCCGCGCAGAGGCACTGTTGGGGGGCAGAGCCTTTCCACCCCGAGAAGAGACTGCGCCAACCCTTTCGTGAGGCACAGCTTCCCCAATTTTCAAGTGTCCGCCTCATGTTTTGTCTAATTGCCGGCAGCGCCGGGCAGCGGAGTGGATGCGGACTTGCTTCCTTGCACAATTCACGTTCGCCGGTTTTCACGATTTCTGGTTGATGCCCGTGGCATGCCGTGCGGTGGCGGGTCAGTCCGTCATTGCTTTAGTGCTAAAAGCCACATGTTGGGCAGCAAAACTCCACCAGTGGTGATCCCATCGGGGTCTCGTCGGCGGGCGAATTGCGTTTGGCACCCGTTCCCGCCAGCCGCCAACAATTCCCTCGCCCCCAAAGCAGTAAACCGCTCCATCCGCGCATGGATGCGTCTGTCGCCAACATGGCAGGAACTGGCGAGGCCGCCCCAAGGCAAGCGAGCTCCTTCTCCGGCAATTTGCGGGGCCGCTCCTGCCGGATCGTGAGAACACGACAGTCGGGGATGCAATATGTTGAAAAAACAAGAGCTAATGTCAAAAGAGAGAATCCCCCGCACCGCCGCACAGCATCATACGGGGGCCACACCCTCCACACCCTCAGCTGCAGGTGTTCGGAGAAGCGCGGCCTCCCTCAATCCTCGTCTTCGCATCGTGCCTCAAGGCGGCGCTCTTCGTCTCGCGGCTGAACGACACACCAATAGATTCACACCACTTGGCAAGGGCTTCCTGTTCTCCCGTTGGCGCCACTTCTTGCCCGCACATTGGTCCCGCCGAACCACGCTCCTCCGCAGCCCGCTGGTTCGGATACTGCAAATCCAAACAGGAGCCCTTACCACGCGCGGCGCCACAGACTGCGGTCTTACCATCTCGGGGTTTTCCGCCAAGACCCTCTCGGTGGTGCGGGGAACTTCCGGACAACACTCGTGGCCCGTGTGGAGGCGAGTCAATTCCACGAGATCCACAAATCCCACTCGACAACGGAAACTCGTCCGCGCATATCCGCCAAAAGAGCTGCCTGTAAAAAGGCGCATCCACATCCAGTAAAGCGGCGGTTTCGTCCCATAATTCGCTAAAATACCGTGAAATGTGAAATGGCAGAGCAAACGTTACCTCTGCGCCCTCATGGGCGTTGCTTGCCTTTGGCCATGCGATGAACCGCCATCACCGTCTTGAGAGCTTATCCAACACCGCCGAAAGGCACCGCCGGACCATCCTGCGACGGTCCCTTCCAACGCTTCACAAATACTACCTGTCTTTTTCACAAGCAGCGCATGCTGTGCGAAGTTCCGCAAGTTCATTTCGTTCCCATCGCTCGTCTAAATGACGGACCGTAACACAGTGCCCCTCCACTACTCGCCAACGCAGCCGCGTGCCGTTGGATTCATCCGCCACCGGATCCACTTCAGGGAGTAAAAGTGCACACGTCCACTCTTCGCCGGGACAAGCAATCCTCCTCCTTCCGCAACGCAACCCGGCGGCGATGGGTGCGCCGAACAATGCTGTGGCCCTCAGAAAATATGGTCGTGTGCCGTCCTTCCCCGGCGCCAATTGTGCCCACAGCACCGTCGCCCGGTGCGCCAACTCGTTTCCACCAACAGTGACAGCTGCACGACGTGTTGGGGAGGTGGCCCACGGTATCACCCGGACATTGATGACGATGTCCCACCTGTGCCGGCCCAGAAGTCATTGCTTCCGGAGGCAAAAGCCCTTTTTTGTTTGTGTATAGGTCTCCTTGCGCAGCTTCACTCGGCACGTCGTGTTGCATTGTCCAGTCCAACCACGTCTGCAGCATCGTGCTTCATTGGGCGGGGGTGCGGCATGCTCTTTCTTTGCTCTCTGAAATGCCTGGTGGAATGGGCGGTCCCATTTCTGGGCACCTCGATAGCACGCTGAATGTCCTGGACACGCACTCCAGCATCGTTATTCACTGTCCGGAGGATCCATGTGACTGAGTGTACGCAGTCGCCCTGACAACCGGCACGATTCCGTAAGCATCTCTTCCTCGCGAATGGCGCACACCCAGGGCGCACCGTTCTCCTCACATTTGTCTGCATGCCGGGACCTGGCGCAGCCGACGTCGCAAAGGCGGCCCAAGACGCATCCAGGAGCTGTGGCCAGGCGTTGCACACATTATGCATTCCAATACGCCGTAAAATGGTGCGACCGCGATCCTCCGGAGAAATCCCCGCCTCCCACGGATTCCCCGCTTGGGCCCCTGTGTGCCGAGTAACAGCTCTAATCCCCCTGGCACGTCATGAATCTGCAGGATCTTCCGATTGTCTCTGGCGTATGGGAAGCATTCCAACTTCCCGCGGCAGAATTGGTGGAGACGTGTGACGCGCCTGGCTGTGCGCTGATGGTCGCCAAGTTGTCGTTCCATCAATGGATGTGGACAGCTCTTGCATCGGCGCCAATCGGATGCGCTCCGCACGGAACTGCACGTGGGCATCTGAGCTGCACGCCAATATTTTTTAGCCTCCAACTGAGCCTGGGCACTCCCATATGGGTCAGTGCAGCGCCAACTGCCTTCCTTCAAGTGCCGCCCAATTGCTCCAAACAGTGGTGTGCTTCTTCCTCTTCAGAAAGGCTCGAATGGACTCAGGGTTCCTCGGCACGGTGATGGCAGCCACAGCGTGTCGCAACAAAGCGCAATTCACTCCTTTGTCTTGGCCCCGCCTTGCAAAGAGTTGGCCGCCCGCTAATGGTGAGAACGCCACCCAAGTGGTGGCTCAATGGCGGGTAATTCGCTGGGCAAAGACAAAGTGTCGTTGGACACACAACCTCAGAGTGTGGTCGTGGGCATCTCGTGGACGCCGTCCAATCTATCAATCATCCTATCAACTCAATTCCCTCTCAAAATTAACGCCTTGCCACAAGCTGCATGCATTGTAAATTTTGGGAAAATAAATTATTGTTGTGTGGTGTTTTCATCAGACACGGAACAGCTGGAACTTTTATCTTGCAAGCTTTCAGAAAGAACAGACAAAAAGA
>NW_918044.1:0-3623 GCF_000209065.1 Trypanosoma cruzi
CTTGGCATTTTCGATAGTGACCTGCGCGTGAGGCACTTCTTGGGAAGACCGTGGAGCTGTCGCAGAAACCAAGTTTGAGGACTTCAACGATTGGAGCGCCAGGGTGGACACGTCGGGCGTGTACCTTCATATTGTGGACGGACGAGAAGACTCTGCCACCGATTGGGCAGGGCGGCGTTGATCCGCTGCTCGTCGTTCTACGAGGAGGTGCCGTGGACACGCCAGGTGGAGGTTCCGGAGGAGGTCGGGGCGGTCCTGCCTCTTCAGTGAGGGAGGGACGGCGCCACCGACATGAAGGGTTGCATGTAATCTGCGTGGCGCGTGCCATTCTACCGAGGAGTTGGTTGGAGTCGCAACGTGCCCGCGCACAGAGACGTGATTCGATGCCCGATGCCTGCCTGGACACCGTGAATGGGGTCCTCGCCACACCGACGAGCGCCCGGCGTGCGGTGTGTGCGTCTTCTGCTTCCTCCTCGACTCCCTTCCATTATAACCTCTTGACGGCGGTAAGGAGGTCCACGTGCCAGATTGGGATGCATTCTTGCGGGAGAGAACGTGCAATCGTGGCTTCTTCGTCAGCGGCCTCACTGCGTGGGATACCGCAGTGTGATGGGGAAAATATAAATTCTACAGGACGGCCTCGCTTTACTAAGGGAAGCAGCATAATCCAAATCTCTTCAATAACGCGGTCTCGCATGGTCAATGGGCCGACGCGGAGTGCCTCAATTGCCAGCAGGGAGTCCGTTGCCACCAGGATTCGTGTGGGCGATTGGGATGTTTCTGGACGAGGAGGTATAAGATGTCTAACTCCACTTTCAACGGCAAGGCACTTTGCTCTATATGAGCATGCCACCTGCTGCACGATGGACCTCCACAGGGAGATCATTTGTCGTGGTGTATCCGTAAAATATTGCAGCGGATCAATGTGCGGGCTCAGCGAGAGAGGAGGGACTGTCCATCCATAATTCAAAATCATAATCCCCCAAAGAGGATTGAGTAGAATAAAAAGCCGTGCGCCTGACATAGTCAGAGACGCCTTGAGCAAAGAGTCGCTGATTAAATTCCACTTTGTTGCAACTCACAGTGTCCCAGGAAAAAAATTCTATGTTGAATAAGAGGAGAGCGCGAAGGTGGTTGCGGGGTGTCCCAATAATGTTACAGACGCGGTGTAATTCATTAATAACAGCATCTCTCGGAAGCGGATTGATGTCGCCGCTTTCCCATGCATGGATGGCGGCATTGGTTCCGAGTAGATAAGGGAACGCAAATCCTCGTAATCATGGAGGCGTATATAGCGTTCGTATTGTGTGAGTGCACGGCGCCAGAGTATCTTCCGGAGCGGAAGAATATTGGCTTCCAAACAGACAGATGTGTCTTCCGTAGAGGCGCTCAGGCCAAGAATGTTTTGCTACCGTCGCGGTACCGTACTTCCATATTATGGAGGTAGTTGTAGGCAAGGCATGGGAGAATTGCCTCGCCACGATATAGTGACACACTGTGGACGTATCCAATCGAAAAGGATCGCATGGTGAGATGGGACGCACCAGCCCGTGCGACCAGCTTCAATTGGTAACGGCGTAGCATTGTCTGCTTTGCAGCGGTGGAGGCGTGCGTGCCAAAATTAAGAAGGCGATTAATCGTGGCGCCCAGTAAGCGCACCGGGCGTGACTGAATGCGTAGTTGCCCATTGCCAAGATGGAGATCGACCATTTCCTCGTCAGAGAGTGCGTGTGTGTGAAGAGATGTAGAATAGAGCAGCTTCGCTCTTATCGACGTTGATTTTGAGGCTGTGTCTGGCAGCCCATTTCGATACAAGGGACAGGGCGGGTCACATCGCCGCAGCACATGCATGGATGTCCGCACCTGAGGCAACAAGTGTGTGTTAGTCAGCGTGCATGAATGCGGCGGCAGAATAGATGTTGTCCATGCGGTGCAGCAGATCATCCACACAGTAGAGGAAGAGTTGGGGTCCCGGGACGCCGCCTTGTGGTGCTCCGGCTGAGGTGAGTTGTTTCCGGGAGTGCTTTTCGCGAGTGCACACCCTAACACGGCGGCCCCGCAGGTAGTTGTGCTGCCAGCGTTTGGTTCGGTGGCCGAGGCGCGGGAGTCTGTCAAGCATGCCGGACAATTTCCCATGGTCAATGGTGTCGAACGCAGTCGGAAAATCAATCAAGACTACGAGCGAGCGGTGGCGACGAGGGTGCCGTGTGGGGGCGCCGCCTCCAGGGCGCTCATACTCCACAGTGCTGAACTCATTCAACCCACGGGTAATTCTTTCGATAACAAGTGCCACCACGTCCGATGCAGAACGCGAAGGTGTAAAGCCAAATTGACGTGGGTGGTGCGGCAATAACGGTGACAGACGGCGGTGAATCATCCTTTCGGTTAATTGTAGTGAAACAGAGTTTAGCGTGATAGGTGTGTAACTCTCTGGGCTGCATGGACCCTTCCCAGGTTTGGGGATAGGAATAGTGTCCACCGTATTCCAGGAACCAGGCAGGCTGCCATTTGCGAAGGAGTTGTGGATCATCGTTCTAATTGTGTGCCACACGCAACGGGCCCGAGACGGTGCAGGAGTTCATTCAACATGTTGTCGGGGCCAGCGGCCGAGCCGAGCGAGGAGTCACGGATGGCCACGTCAATTTCATACGGCGTGAGAGGCCGATCCATTTCCCAGTCACCAGGGAGCAATGGAGTGCAGCGAGCAGCAGCAGCAGTATAATGTAATGTAGCACGTGAAACCGCACAAAATGGTGGACGAGCAGATTTGCCTGTTGCCGAGGCAGGGCGCAGACGCAGTCTGAGGATCAGTTCAGAGCACCATCGATTCCAGAGGATGAGGGTGCGGCGCCGCCATGCCGCGGAGATATCGCCACCTTGGGCTGGATGAAGCTCCAGGTCTTTTCGTGCAGGCTTCCAGAAGCATAATGAAGCCACGGCGTAAGGCTTGATTTCGTTCCTCCTTTTTTCGGGTACATTCGGCTCGAAGTAGACTGTCTCCTGGTGAGGCAATGTGTGCTTTGCATGCAACTTCTTCAACGGACTCGGCCTGTTCCATTTCGTGTGTCCATATCTTTTTTGGGGCTGTCACGGCTACCGCGTGGGATATGGCGCTCAGCTGCTCGCAAGATGCCTCCGCGAAGATCCAACCATGTGGACACGGTGGCAAGGAGGGTTTCACACAACGAGGTGGAAGCAGGCCAATCCGCTTTGCGCAGGGCAAGGGTGGCTTTCTTCCGTCGAGGCAGTGTGTTGGCTAGTCGCGGAATGCCATCGCCCATCCCTACCGAGTAGGATATTAAGGAGTGGTCCGAGTCTATGTAGGGAGTGGATGTCCGGTGGGAGATGCGTAGTACGCGATACGCAGTCACGTCAGGGGACGAGACATTACGATGTGCGATCCGTGTTGCCTGTGCCGTGTCATTCGCCAGCCCCAAATCCATTTCAATTAGAACAGCGGCGAAATTATCGCCTCCAGTCCTTGATGGTATATATGACTGTCCCAGAGTTCACGATGTAAATTCAGGGCACCCGTGATAATCTCTTCGGGCCCAAGCGACGAAAGTTATTGATAAATGTAGAATCTTGAACAGTTTCTGTGGGAGGGTGTAGAGATTCACCAC
>NW_918046.1:0-3625 GCF_000209065.1 Trypanosoma cruzi
CACATGGGAAAAGGAGGGATAACTTCTTTGTGTGCGTGGAATGGTGATTGTGGCTTCGTTTGTGGAGGTCATGACACGGTGATTCATTTTATTACCTCCGGTGAACCCATTTCTGATTCATGGAAAGAACCAGTATGGAAAAAGGAAAAACTTTTGGGTGTCTCAGACGCCATGCAAACCCCAATGGAGGGGTCATCTACACTGTGTGAATTTAGTCGATCCAGTGTTCTATCTGATTTGACTGAGATAAGAGCAGAGGTTAACAAATTATTGAAGGAAAGAAGTTCGGCTGTCCACGTTGAAGACTTTCTGCTACCTAGTCAGCGGGAGTCTTTTAGTGCGGAGTGTGAATTGGCGATACAGAAGGCAAAAGAAGATGACTACTACCGTTTGCTTCATAATGAATTTACTCAATATATTATTCGAAATGAATGTTGGGACACAATGGAAGTACCAAGAGCGAAAGTTGTAAGTCTAAATGACCTTACGGTCCAAGTTTACAATTTTCACTGTCGTAAGGCTGATCCGGGAGAAGAGAAGTTGTTGAAAAAGTTGAAATTTTTGAGAATGTTGCAAATAAAAGTTGGAAACTACTTTACCTTTTCTTCCTTGGTGAAGCGACGGGAAAGTCATTCTAGCCCGTTGCAGCAGGAGAGCGACATTGCCGATGAAACCTCTGAGCTTCTCTACGATGCTATGGATGTATACACAAATTCACGTGCTGTTATTCAAATTCATTTGCTTCGTGGATGGATACTCAAGTTGAAGATGGCGTTCAATCTTCGCTTTGATAATTTGTGCGAAAGGAAAAAGCGGGAATTGCAGCGAATTGAAGAAAGAAATGGTCGTTGTAGGCGCATCCTGCGGCAACTGGGTGAAACGTCCATACCTGTGGATCTCTGTTTCACACCCGTTTTTGATGTCGAGGAGGATCCCAAGACTGTTTTTGAGGTCTTTGATTCGGAAATTGATCCCGAATTGCTCAAGCTTTCCAAAAAGAATGAAAATGATGCATTTATTATATCCCCGACGGATGAAGCGGCACTGAAGACGTGGATGGATGGTCTTGAAAAGGATGCTGATGTGCTTGCCGTCAAAGTCACCTTACCTGCTTTTGCGGATGAATCGTTGGAGCAATATGTGGAACCCGAGGATCGAACGGAGGAGCAGCAAAGGGCTTATGAACAATATGAGAAGCAACTTGCGGAGCAGACGATATATGTGAATGAAAGAAAGGAGGCGTTGCGTGAAGAGATTGCCGAACTGAAGAAAGCAAACAGTGATGCAGCGAGAGTGATAGATGAAGAGATTTCCTCGTTGAGAAGGAAACGTATGGAGGTGGCTCAGTTGGTGGATGAATTGGAGTCCCATCAAATGAATGCACTTCGCAGAATATTTCTTCCAACTACAATTTTGAATGAGCTCTTAAACGTCATAAAGGAAAAAAAAGAGCTCCAAAGTCGTTTGAAACAACTTCAGAGTCTTGAAATGCACAGACAAAACTTATTGAAAACGGAAGAGTCTCGATTGCAGCAGTTAATCGAACAAGAAAAGGATGCTGTCGCACATATGCGCGACTCTCCACCGTTTGATGACGGCATCTGGGGGGAAAAGCTGTACAGACGTTTTACGAGGTGGCGTGCAAAGTACGAAGAAGGCCAGGCATTGGCTCCTCTGGCTGATCAGAATGAAAATTTTCCTCTCCCTCTATGGAAGCTCTACTGTGAATGCTGCTCAATCATTGTTGAGTCAAAACGCGTTGCGGCCCATAGTACAGCAACCGTTCAAAAATTAACCGAGTCGTTGACGGAGGTTGAAGCCGAATTGACACTAGTTGGAAAAAAGCTGGACGAAAAAGAGGCGGAGGAGGAATTCTGCAAACAAGACGCCACTCGCAAGGTTCTCAATGTACAAAACCTATATCGCCTGCGACAAGGCCAGGTTCAAGATGAGGAAGCCATGCTAAACGCCGACTTTATTGACTTTTCCTTTCGATGGACGAAGGACGTGTTGGACTACAACACCCTTATCTTTGCAGTTTTGACGAAGTTTCCCGGATTATGGGTAATACATCGCATCAACGACAAGCAATGAAAATGGCCTCTTGGGAAACTGAACGCTTAGAGTACTGCGTGGGGACGTTGGAGATGGAGCTCCGCCAGCTACACACGTTGCGGGTGACGAGACAAATGCAAGAAAGCATATACACCGGTGCATTGGTGTCACGTGAGGGTGAGGTGGAAAAATTGAACCGCCGAATCGACTCCATCCGGCAAATGATGTCAAGGAGGGTGGAGGATCGAAACAGGGTTATTAAGCGTTTAAACATACAGATCAACGATCGGCACCTGGAAAACACATTACTGGGTGATCAGGTACAACGCGTTAAAAGCGTTGTGGATGACAAAAAGGCCGTGTGGGGTATGTTGGGTGAGCACGATAATGAATCCACACGTCTTCAAGAAAGAATGAGAGAGCTGTACGAGAATAGTGAATTGGAGGAGTTGGCACGGTGCCAGCAGGAGGAACTCGTCCGGTTAAAGCGTGAGGTCGACCGCCTTCGAGAGCGCACGTTTCCTTCGTTTGCTGTTGTATCAAAGAAAACCGTGACGTGATCAAATGTAGAAAACGAAGAACTGAGGGAACCCCCCATCTGAGTTGAGGGTTTTTTCCCCCCTTGTATGTAGAGCTGACACATTTTTATTGCATTTTTTTTTTTTTTTGAGGAGATGTATTGTTAAAGAGGGAAAGATATGCGCGCCGATGTGTCTGTAGGGGCTGGACATGCGTTCCTTTTTTGTTGTTGTTGTTGTTCTTTCGCTTGAAGTTTGGTTTTTATTTTTTTTTTTCTTGTCTTTTTCCCTGTTGAGCGTCCTGAAACGATCTTTTTTTTTTTTTTTTTTTTTTTCCTTTGTCTGCTGCCGCGAAGGACGGGGTACCCTTGAGGTGATGGAAATACATGCGGCTCAGGCAGCACGCGAGCGGGAACAGCGCATTAAGTCCGTGGAGGAGATACTTTTGCGCATTGCATCGCACGAAGGTGTGTTGGGCTATCTTGTGCTGAACCCTGTTGATGGAAGCATCTTCAAACACTCCGGTTTTGGTGGAGACGCGAAAAAAATGCAAAAGTATGCAGAGAAGGTTAATGGTCTCACAAAATTGGCGTACTCGACGGTCCGAACGATTGATTGGAAAGATGATCTCACCTTTCTTCGTCTAAGTGTTGGTCTAACTGACATTCTGGTTGCACCGGATGTGGAAAAACGCTATGTATTGGTTGTAGTACAGGAGATCAAACAATGATGTATGTTTGGCGCATTATGCCTTTTCTGTAAGATGGCACGTTTTTTTTTTTTTTTTCTTTTTTTTTTTTTTTGTTGTTGTTGTTGTTGTTTTTCTCCTCTACTTTTACTGGTGGTCCTTGTTTATCATGAACATGTTAAAGGGACTTTGTGCGTCTCAGAAAGAAGATGGGAATTAAGTGACATCTCTGACGAGAAACCCGACTGCTGCCATTTGAGGATTATTTTTGATTATTTTTATTATTATTATTTTTTTTCTCTGTGTGTGTTTCCTTCATTCTCATAAGGGAACGGTAATGTATGCGGTGAATCCATGGGGTAAA
>NW_918047.1:0-3625 GCF_000209065.1 Trypanosoma cruzi
TCCGACTGCAGCACCCTTGTTGCCAAGATCTCGCGACATTCCTCCAAGCAGCGGATAGTTCAGGGTTGTTTGGCGTCCAGTGTGTGAACACGCAAACAGACATTGAAAGAGAGTGCCTCTGACCACCACCATTCATAATTCGAAACAAAAATTTAGACCACAGCGTGTGGTGCAGCAGCCGCTCGAAAACGATTATCCGACTGCAGCACCCTTGTGGGCAAGATCTCGCGACATTCCTCCAAGCAGCGGATAGTTCAGGGTTGTTTGGCGTCCAGTGTGTGAACACGCAAACAGACATTGAAAGAGAGTGCCTCTGACCACCACCATTCATAATTCGAAACAAAAATTTAGACCACAGCCTGTGGTGCAGCAGCCGCTCGAAAACGATTATCCGACTGCAGCACCCCTGTGGGCAAGATCTCGCGACATTCCTCCAAGCAGCGGATAGTTCAGGGTTGTTTGGCGTCCAGTGTGTGAACACGCAAACAGACATTGAAAGAGAGTGCCTCTGACCACCACCATTCATAATTCGAAACAAAAATTTAGACCACAGCCTGTGGTGCAGCAGCCACTCGAAAACGATCCGCCGAGTGCAGCACCCTTGTGGGCAAGATCTCGCGACATTCCTCCAAGCAGCGGATAGTTCAGGGTTGTTTGGCGTCCAGTGTGTGAACACGCAAACAGACATTGAAAGAGAGTGCCTCTGACCACCACCATTCATAATTCGAAACAAAAATTTAGACCACAGCCTGTGGTGCAGCAGCCACTCGAAAACGATCCGCCGAGTGCAGCACCCTTGTGGGCAAGATCTCGCGACATTCCTCCAAGCAGCGGATAGTTCAGGGTTGTTTGGCGTCCAGTGTGTGAACACGCAAACAGACATTGAAAGAGAGTGCCTCTGACCACCACCATTCATAATTCGAAACAAAAATTTAGACCACAGCGTGTGGTGCAGCAGCCGCTCGAAAACGATTATCCGACTGCAGCACCCTTGTGGGCAAGATCTCGCGACATTCCTCCAAGCAGCGGATAGTTCAGGGTTGTTTGGCGTCCAGTGTGTGAACACGCAAACAGACATTGAAAGAGAGTGCCTCTGACCACCACCATTCATAATTCGAAACAAAAATTTAGACCACAGCGTGTGGTGCAGCAGCCGCTCGAAAACGATCCGCCGACTGCAGCACCATTGTGGGCAAGAGCTCGCGAAACTCCTCCAAGCAGCGGATAGTTCCGGGTTGTTTGGTGTCCAGTGTGTGTACACGCAAACATACATTGAAAGAGAGTGCCTCTGACTCCCGCCATTCATAGTTGGAAACAAAAACATAGACCACAACGTGTGGTGCAGCAGCCGCTCGAAAACGATCCGCCGACTGCAGCACCCTTGTGGGCAAGAGCTCGCGAAATTCCTCCAAGCAGCGGATAATTCAGGGTTGTTTGGTGTCCAGTGTGTGCACACGCAAACATACATTGAAAGAGAGTGTCTCTGACTCCCGCCATTCATAGTTGGAAACAAAAACATAGACCACAACGTGTGGTGCAGCAGCCGCTCGAAAACGATCCGCCGAGTGCAGCACCATTGTGGGCAAGAGCTCGCGAAACTCCTCCAAGCAGCGGATAATTCAGGGTTGTTTGGTGTCCAGTGTGTGCACACGCAAACAGACATTGAAAGAGAGTGTCTCTGACTCCCGCCATTCATAATTCAAGACAAAAATTTAGACCACAGCGTGTGGTGCAGCAGCCGCTGCAACTTGGATAATTCGACACGTCGTGCTGTATCTAACGTCCGGGGCAGCCGCTGCAACTTGGATAATTCTAAAAGCCGTCCTGTATCTAGCGTCCGGGGCCACCGCCCTACCATTTTTTATTTCTTGCGGCGGCCAACCCCGGCAGTAAGGACAAAAAAAAGAATCGCGTTTTCTTTAATGTTTTTCCTGTTTGGGGGCGGGGATCTTTGTTTTCTATGATTGTCTCTTTTTTTGTGTCTATTCCAGGTTGGTTTTGAGGACGCTTGATGTGCCTGCTGGGTGATCGCCGGCTTTTTTATTGGTGATTGCGTATTTTTGGCTTACCGGTGTGCCGCTCAGCGCCATTTTGTTTTACTTCTTTTCTGCTTATTGGGGCGTGTTGTTATTCGTCACGCGTCAGCACACACCGAGCAACATGTCAAAAAAAAAAAAATGCAGGCTTTTCCCCCCTCGCGAGGGCCTCCGCAGCCACAATCCTGTGCGTGCGTGCATTCTCAGCGTTTTAAGCACGGCATGTGTGTGCATGTGTGTGTGTGTTTGTCAGCGCCTATACTTGCAGAGCAGCTGTGCGCCACAAGAGAGTCTGAAGAAAGCAACGGCAGAGAGAGGCAGATAAGCACACACGCAAATTACTCATATCATCACACACACACACACGCAGCCGCGGAATGGGTGCACTCAACCACAAAATCAAAAAGAAAAACAAAACAAAAAGCCGAAGCGTGGGACTACCAGCGCACACACACTCTCATTGCTCCCGTAAAGCAAAACACACACACAGGGAGAGAGAGAGAGGTCGCCCACTCAATGCAATGAAAACAAAACAGAAACAGTTACGGTGCTCCGCCCATGCAGCCAGGCAGGACGGCAGCGGTGCGTGTCGTGCAAAAGAGAGCACCAACGGGCCTGCATGGGTGTGCATGCATATATACAATGGGCACATTATTGTGTGTGCTTCGTGGGGTGAGGCGACGACGAGAGTCCATGCAAGGGGACACACACACAGAGAGAGAAGGAAGTGTGTGTATGCGGGCGGTGCATGGCTCTCTCACACTCACTCTCACGCGGCCACCACCGCAGCCGCAGCCGCACAAACCACGAAACAGATGGAATCAGTGCGATTGCAGAACTCGCACACCGTCCTGCAAACCAGAAGTTTAAAAAGCAATATGAAACAAGAATTCAAAAAAAAAAAATGGAAAAAACTTAGGCTTCTGCGGGAATCGAACCCGCGTCCCCGGATGACATTGTGAGCGTGTTTGCCACTGAGCTAAAAAAATGCGGTCGCGCGACTCCTTTTCACGTAAAGTATTAATGTCGATCTTCGAACAATCGAGCACATTTGCGTTGTCCCCTGGAAAACGAAAAAGACGTGTTTAGGATGCGCAGCCGCAGCGTGGTTACTACTGTAAGTCGTCATATATCTAACGCCCGAGGCCACCGCTGCAGCTTGGATAATTCGACACGTCGTGCTGTATCTAACGTCCGGGGCAGCCGCTGCAACTTGGATAATTCGACACGTCGTGCTGTATCTAACGTCCGGGGCCACCGCCCTACCATTTTTTATTTCTTGCGGCGGCCAACCCCGGCAGTAAGGACAAAAAAAAGAATCGCGTTTTCTTTAATGTTTTTCCTGTTTGGGGGCGGGGATCTTTGTTTTCTATGATTGCCTCTTTTTTTTTGTCTGTTCCAGGTTGGTTTTGAGGACGCTTGATGTGCCTGCTGGGTGATCGCCGGCTTTTTTATTGGTGATTGCGTATTTTTGGCTTACCGGTGTGCCGCTCAGCGCCATTTTGTTTTACTTCTTTTCTGCTTATTGGGGCGTGTTGTTATTCGTCACGCGACAGCACACACCGAGCAACATGTCAAAAAAAAAATGC
>NW_918049.1:0-3627 GCF_000209065.1 Trypanosoma cruzi
CGAGACTCCGCCAGAAGCACTTGAACCTTCAGGTGGTCATATTTACGAATATCAGAGACGTGTGTGCACCTCCATGTTTATATCTCGCGTTGTCGCCTTCTGTACACGGCCGTGGAGAATGAAGTTGTTGTTGTTTTCTTTGTTTGCAGCACTTGGGATTCCGTTCGCTCCTACTTTCTGTTGATTGATGCCGTTTTCCGGAGAGCGTCTTCCCCCGTGCGTGAAAGTCAGCGTCTCTGCTTCTGTGTGCGGTCTCACAGTGCTTGAGCCGTCTTGGAAGGTGAGAATAATGACTGCAGTGGTTACGAAGATGCTGATGTGCTGTACTGTGGATGCGTGACGTCAACCAATCTTCTGCCACGTCCTGTTTTGGCGCTTGTTTTTCAATTTGATTCCTTGCACACAAACCACACACACATATTTATATGCTCTCACGTGTTGCTGCTGTAATGGCACCCAACGCACACACAACCGTCGCCGCGTGACCGGATCCAGCGGAAGGAGGAGGGAAGGAAGAGAGAGTGAGCCGCAGAGGCCCAACATGTCCCGGCGTGTGTTTGCTTCCGCGGTGCTGCTCCTCCTCGTCGTGATGATGTGCGCCGCCGTGGGGCCTGTGCAGGCCCAAAACTATGGAACGAGAGAGGGCGATTCCAGTGGAAGACACAGTTTGGAGCGGTTGCCAAGGGAGTATCCAGTCGCAAACACAGCGGCCGCTGGCCACATTTTCCTCAATCCCCATCTTGTGAATGTGGACGGGATGCTGCTGGCCATTGCTGGAGCTCAGTTCAATAGAACTGTGGGGAGCGGGAGTGCGTCCATGCAGTTGATGGTGGGAAGAATTGGCAGCCGTACGCGGGGCCAGAAGATCTTGACGCTTTTGCTGCACACTCTCACCGGATGTCGTTTCCCTCGTCTTTTGGACCCTTCGGACCGCTTTTTGCATTTGTGGAGGGCTACGACTTACGGAACGGGGCCAGAATTCGGTTTGCCGATGAGTGGGGAGGAAGTGGTGTGGAGTCTGTTATTCATTTTCTGGAGACGGGGCCTGGACGAAGCGGAAGTTTGTCGATGAGTTCCGTCTCTATGAGCATTCGCCCTCCCTATCCACATGAATCCGGTGACATTATTGGTTTTCTCAACGATGCCAGTACTCCCATCACGAAAATGACGGATGGCACGCTCGTGTTTCCCGTGCAGTTTCTGACAATGGGAGGGAACACTGCGTCCACAATCATGTACATGAATCCCGGTCAACAGCACTGGACCTTTGCGAACAGCGCGACACATGCGGGCTGCACCAACCCCAGTATCCTTGAATGGGAGGCTGGGAAAATCATCATGATCACCTCATGTAAGTACGGCCGCAGAAGGGTGTACGAGTCGACTGACAAGGGGAACACGTGGACGGAGGCTGTGGGGACGCTCTCGCGTGTATGGAGCAACCCATTGGCACGTTCTGGGCTCCACATTCAGAGTGGATTCATCACTGCAACTATTGGCGGAAAGAAGGTGATCCTCCTCACCCAGCTGGAATATTCCAGACACGACGGAAAGAACGAGATTCGTCTGTGGCTAACAGACACCAACCGCATTTACCAGGTTGGCCTGTTACCCACTGGGAATAGCGCAACCTCCAGCTCCCTGTTGTACGCGAATGATAAGCTGTATTGTTTGTACGAGGCCGGTGTTGGAAGCAACTCTGGAGCCTTCTTCCTGGATCTGACGTCCGAGCTGCAGAAGATATGGCGTGCGCTGGATACTTGGGCCGCGAAGGACAATGCCTTGTCGAGACAATGCGGCTTAATGGCCTCGGGCGCCGCGCTGTCAAGAGGGAACTGTTCTGTTCCTATCCCCACGACTGGGCTTGTGGGACATTTGGCAAATAATTCTCGTTTGGGCGAGTGGGAAGACGAGTACCTCGGGGTGAATGCTGTTGTGAGGGGTGCGGCGAAAAAGGCTCCCAGTGGGTGGACGTTTGAAGGGCAAGGCGCGGGGGCCGAGTGGCCCGTGGACAAGCAGTGGCCGACCAGACCGCTCCACTTTGCAAACTATGGGTTTACTCTTGCGGCAACGGTGTCGATCCACGAGGTGCCGACGGGCATCACTCCCCTGATGGGTCTGAAGAGAATGAGGACGAAAACACTCCTGGGACTGTCGTACGATAATAATATGAGGTGGAGCGTGGAGCACGGGTTGTACCCGAATTATTTTGCTGAATGGGAGCTGGACAAAACGTATCACGTGGTGCTTAAAATGCATGACGGTGTGGGCTCCGTGTACGTTGACGGGAAATCTCTGTTGAATTTGACCCTGCCTCGTCCTTCTGATGAATTAATGGACGAGATCTCACACTTTTACTTTGGCGCGTACAATGAGCTGTTGCACAGCGGAAAAATTCATGCGACGGTGGCAAACGTCTTTCTGTACAACCGCCCGTTGAATGACGCTGAGATTGACGCCCTCAACGCGAATAAAGTTTCTCTTCCATTTACGGAAAAGAAGCCGGCGAAAGCGTCGACAGCTACTTCCCCGTCCGTTGAACCCGTAACCACTCCGGTTACCACAGAGACAAAGGCAACTGTTCCAGCGCCCACTCCTGCCGCACCACAGCCGACGGAACAAGTAACCTCGAACGGGAGCAGTGGTGCGAGCGGTGGCGATGCACTCACACCAGCGGTGTCCAATACCACGGCACCCACAGCAGAGGAGAGGAGCGCAGACCAGTCGGCATCTGTTACATCTTCAAGTGCCGCCAGCTCGGAGGATGGCGTTTCCTTGTCTGATGATGCACAAACGGTGGGGACAGAAGTTGCCGATAACAAGCAGGGAGATCAACCAACCCAAGCCTCTGTGGGCATCTCCGACGCAGCAAATGGCGCAGCAAATCCAAAATCACATACCGCTGAAAGCAAGGGGCAAGAAGAGCCCGCAGTAGCAACTGAGGGGGGCGTGAGCTCTGGTGAGAATGAGGGGACGGCGGGAGGAGCTGATGGGCAAGAGGAAGATATCCAGCCACAGGACGGGGAAGCAAAGGCTGCGGCACTCGGCCTCGCACTCAAAAGCAGTCTCGGAAATTCGTCGCAGCGGGATGACAGCGTTGCTGGCACCATGCGTGAGAGCAGGGTGCTGCTGCCGCTGCATCTTCTGCTGTTGGGACTCTGGGGGTTTGCGGCTCTGTGAGGAGTGTGCGGCCTCAATGTGGGACACTTGCGCCCTCCCCCACACCAACGCACATCCGGTAATGAATTACTCTCCGCAATTCTTTTCTTTTTTTGTGTTTCCGTTTTTTTCTTTCTCTCCCCCTTTTTTTGCTTGTTGCCTTGGGGCAACAACTATGAACTTTTTTTTTCATTTTTAATGGTTTAATTTGTTTAAATTTTTAATTTTTATTTTTCATCCCCCATCTTTTCTTTTTTTTTGCTTTTGGGGCAACCACTATGGACCTCTTTTTCTTTTCTACTCTTTTCAATTGTTTCTTCTGCACTCTTCCTGCGAGGGGTGCCGTGTGTTTCCCGCCCAACTGCTCCACTCGCACACCCACCGACACGCTCGTGACGACGGCCCTGTGCGCCTCGCCTGCTGCACGCATGAGGAGGGGCCGCGACGAACGGCGCGCTGAGGGAGCCG
>NW_918051.1:0-3629 GCF_000209065.1 Trypanosoma cruzi
GTGCAGAAGACGACGATGACGATGACGGTGACCAGAGTCTTTCAAGTCTCTCGGAAGGTCGATTTAGCGACGACAACTGCGACCTTGACGTGTCGGAGGGTCGCATCGACTCCCGCCGCAAGCGTGCCATCGTTCCGGATATGGGAAAACTCACCACACAAGAGCTCGTGCGGCAGCAGCGGAAGCAGACGCTGAAGGAAAATGCGGCCACCCGCAAGCAGAACGCACGTAACAAGAGCAGTGCACGCAAGGATGAGACGGGCTTTGAGGAGATTCCTGTCGCTCTTACCGACCCGCAAATCCGCGCCCGCACGCTTGCCATTGCGACGAAGATGCTCGATCCGAAGAGCCGCCGGGACATTCTTGACGCCTCCATCAACCGCTACACCTTCAACGATGACGACGACCTCCCGGACTGGTTCATCAAGGACGAGCAGCGCAACTGCAAGGTGATCCTCCCCGTCACCGCGGAGGAGATTGAGGTCCAGCGGCAACGCTTCCGCGAGATGAACGCACGGCCTGGGAAGAAAGTGATGGAGGCCGTGCAGCGTAAACGCCGGCGGGCGCAGCGCATGTTGCGCTCCATGATCGAAAAGGGCAAAACGGATCCGCGAGCGCGGGAGAAGGCAAACAACGCGTCCGTGCGCAAGCTGATGCGCTCACAGGCGGTAAAAGGCGACGCCAAAAGGAAGAAAAAGGGCCCGATGGATCGGAAGAAAATGGGCGAAATGCGGCGTGCGAAACAAAGACTCAAACGTCGCTGTTAATTATTACTATTATTACTATTTTTCCTTGTCTTTTTCTGTTTCTCTTTTTTTTTTTCTCATACTTTGTGTTGCCTGCGCCACGTTGGTTTAATCTCTCTCATGTCTTTTATGCGTATGCAGCTGGTGATATAAATTTCCACTCAAAACGGCGCCTCTGAGGGAGTGGCCAAAAAGGGGATGATGAGAAGGCGGAGATTTACGGCTGCTGCTGCTGCTGCTGCTGCTGCAACAACAACACATAATTCCGTTGTGGGTAGAGAGAAGCAAACGAAGAGAGAGAATAGAGCGCATACATGTGACTTTGTGTGTGTTTGGGTGTTTGTGAAGAAGAGAATGTTATGAAATTGTAATAAGTGGGTCTCGTGTAAACCGAAAAGAAAAAAAAAAATAATCAAACATTAAGGCAAATTGACTGTGTACGTGTGTGCGCATCGCGAATTTTAATTGACAAGGCGGGAAATGAGGCGAAAGAAAAAAAAAAGGGAAGGAAACATTCACCCAGACACGTACATGATTGCATACATGTGTGCAAACAGGTATCGGTGTGTACTTATGTATGCGAAGTTTGGTAGGAATACGGCGTGTGTATTTGTCTGCGCCGTCCTGTTTTGTTGTTGCTTGTGTTTGCCTTGTGATCTTCAAAATAAAGCAGCAGGAAGAGAGCGGAGATCCAAGTTGACATGACGCGCCGCTTGTGCTTTTTCTTGTTGACCATTGTTCTTATTCTTATTCTTATTTTTTTTTTA
Organism: Trypanosoma cruzi; assembly: GCF_000209065.1. Classification (NCBI taxonomy): domain Eukaryota; phylum Euglenozoa; class Kinetoplastea; order Trypanosomatida; family Trypanosomatidae; genus Trypanosoma; species Trypanosoma cruzi. The sequence goes on from NW_918051.1 coordinate 1,514, forward strand.
GCATTGCTAGTGAGTGCTGCCGCCGCTGTTGTCCTTGTTGTCACCACCGTCACGCAGAAGTGTTTTTTTTTTACAGCAATGGGCCGCGAGAGCATGCTTCACAACATTAACCGCACCCTGCGGATTGTGCTAATTGATGGCAGGGAACTGACGGGTAAACTTCTCGTCTACGATCGCCACATGAACGTTGTGTTGGGTGACGCCACGGAGAGTCGTGAGGAGACGAAGAAGATGAAGGAGGCAGGCATTAGTCCACAGCGCAGCCTAGGGCTTGTGTTGCTTCGCGGCGTACATGTTATCTCCGTCAATGTGCTCGGTGCCAGCGAGAACAATGGGGACGGGGAGGGGAAGACGAAGGGGCAGCCGGCGAACTTCGAGAAGGCGCCACGGGCGAAGGTGGCCGGAGCGAAGCGGAAGCGCTAAAATGAGGAGGCACACACGACTCCGTGAAGTGGGAGACAAAAAAAAGGGCGAGAGAAAAAAAGAAGGAAATGAAAAGGAAAAGGAAAAAAAAAAAAAGGAACAAGAAGAAGCGTCAATCAAAGAAATCCGGTTTGTTTATTTGTGAGAGAAAAGCGTGGACTCTGAGCAGACATGCGTTCTTCCTGTCTGTGCATGTAAAGGGTCTGTGTCTGTTGGGCATGCCGTCTGAATGGGAGGTGAGTGTGTGACCTGCAAGCGTGCGACGAGGAGGCATCAGGAGGGGGTGAAGACGTCTTAAGAAACTCAAAGAACTGAAGGGAAAGAGATAAGAGAGGAGCGATAGAGAGAGAGTGGGAGAAGGCCACACAGCACAACACCCACGCATGGAGGGTGGGCAGGTGGTCACGACACCCTTTTCTTTCTTTTTCTTTTCATTTTCTTTTTGTTAAATGTCTACTCACTTCGCCGATGGGAAGTAACAGAGGAGCGCTACCCCGCACCTGCATGCATGAAGGCAAACAAACAATCAGCGACGGGTAAGTAAAACTACTGCTCTTTCGTTTAATCCTTTTGTCCTCTCCACGGAGGCCACGATTTCGTTTATTTTTTACGGGCTGACCCTTTTTTTTTCCTTAAAATATATATTTACACAGAGAAGCACACACACACACACACACACACACATACACATACACATACACATAGACACACAAAGGAAAAAAAAAAAGAAGAGGGTGAGGCTGAGTGACTCAAAGAAGCCCTGCTCACCGGAAGAGAAGAGAAGAGATAAACAGAGAACTGGATAATACGTAGATTGCAAAGAGTGACGGAGGGAGATGCCGCCCAAGTTTGGTCGGCGGGCGGGGGAGGGGCAAAGCAAGAAAGACGGCAGTGTTGATTCTGCGACCCCACAAGAAACGAATGCCGCTGCATTTGATAGCAAGCGATATTTGGACGTGGTGGTGCACAAGGATGACCTTCGTAGCCTTGAGGACGGTGTGGACGAGCAGACACGTGAACAAGCCGCTAAAAAGGCGGCAGAGGAAAAAGAGAAGCTTGTCAAACGTGTTGCCGAAGCCCCTGTTGGTTACGTCGCTACCATGCCGAAACTTGCTGAATTAGACCTATCAAATGTGTGGAGCGATTTTCTGAGTGCCGTTCACCACGAATTGGACATCTCCGCACTCACCGCCAGCCTCTCGCAGCAGCTAGATGACGAGGATGTGGCATGGAACCCGGACATGCTGCTTGTGCAGCTGACATCTGACATGTTGGATGCCGCCGAAGTCGGCGAAAGTGGATTGCCCGCTCCTGATCCTGCGGCACTGGAGGCGGTGGGTAAGGCACGAAGGCGGCGCAACGAGCTGCTGGAGAATGCGGACGAGATGCAGGCGACAACGCGGGACCGTCGACGCCGACCGGGCGGTGAGGGAGAAGAACAGGCAGCGTCAGAAAACCCTGAATCCCACCAGAAGCCTGAGGAGTCGAGTAGTCGCAAATCCTCCGAAACAAAAAAGAAGAGTCGTGAGCGGTCACCGGGAAAAGGGGGCCAACCCAGGGCAAGGGCTGCACAGCCACCGGAAAGTCCAACAGCTTCTCCGGCAAATCCCGCATCACGGAAAAAGTGATGTACCCCACCGGAGAAGCCAGAAGTAGGGCAGTTAAGGCCAATGCGAAGGAACATGCCACTCGG
>NW_918055.1:0-3638 GCF_000209065.1 Trypanosoma cruzi
CCTATGCGCTCTAAAAAAATAAGCAGGAACTCATGGGAGAAGAATACGTAATATAACGGAAGCAAAATGCCACGAATAAAAAAGAACGGTGAAAACATTATATGGAGGGGTATACATAAGAAAATAGGCGTTGATCAATGTGTAGATATATCGATATGGGTATGAGCATAAAAACGATACTTTATTCATTGATGCATCTGTATAGATATGGATGTATCCCTTCGTTCCCCTAAAATTTGACGGATTGCTTGGCTTCCTGATTTATTGAATTGCCATTTTATTGGCTGCATATGTATGTAGATAGGCATTTAGATATCAGTACTAATATCCATTCAGCGCTGTTGATATATATATACTGCTACTATTCCTCGTGTCTTCTAAAATAAATACGAAGGCCCACACGCCAGCCACCATCGCAAAGCACGCCCGCCCAACGATCGGAGATGTGAAAGAGAGCCCGGCACCCGAAGTGGGAGCCGCAGCGGAGGCCGTGAAGCACACACCACCGCTACGCACCCGCCCCGGGGACAGCGCGGTGGCTCGATAATCCGTTGCTGCCAAGAATCAATAAAACAAAAAATCACAGAACCAACCAAACATGGACGCTATAAATGAGAAAAGGAAGAGGAGGGCAGCCTGCCAGGAAAAAATACGACCTGCCGCATCCGCGAGGGGCCTCGTGCCTTCTCGCCGCGCGGAGATACTGCTGGGGCAGAGACCTTCCACTTCAAAGTGGAGACACACCAATATTTCCGTGAAGTACGGCTTCCCCACTTCTCCAATGTCCGCTCCATGCTTTTTTCTGGGCGCCTGCAGAGCCGGGCAGCGGAGTAAATGCCGACCTGTCTCTCCGCACAGTTCCGGTCGGCCGGTTTTCACAATGTCCGGTCGATGCCCGTGGCTTGTCGTGCGGCAGCGGGTCAGTCAGGCATTGCTGTGGCACTGACACCCGCATGCTGGACGGCGAAACTAAACTGGTGGGGATACCATCGGGATGTCGTCGCCGGGCAACGTGCGCCTTCTCGGCGGCCTGACCCCTCTGCCGTCGTGACATCAGCGACAGCGTGACGTCCACCAACGCATGCGTGTGCCATTTTAGGCACACGGTCCACTGTTTCTCGCTGTCATTCCCCTCCTGTGCAGAGGCGGGGTTTCTGTGTGGGTCTGATGTTCTTCATGCGGAGGCTCAAGTTTTGCAGCGCGTGGCTATTTAATCTCCATTTTTAGTGTCCTGGTTTTCTTTCTGTCAGGTGTTTGTGCCGTGTGTGGGTGGTCAATCCCCGGCACTGCCCGCCTGCCTGTCGCATCAAGGGCATTTACGAAGTGCTTCCTTCTTCGGTGCCGACCGTGGCTCTGTGCTGGAGCGTTCGTGTGCTCGTAGGCGGGATGCTAGTCCCGTTTTCGCTTGAGCCCCGAATTCACAGTACGTGCATTCGAGCAGTGTAGATGCCGTCAGACCGACATATTCCCGGCAACACCTATTTGTCGGGGGAACTCTTGCTTGTGGAAGTGCCTAAGATAAAGTACGATTCCGGCTTGCCTTTCGTACGACGCAGTGCGGAAACCGCATGAGAGTGGCTTCGGCCTGGGCCGTGAACTCTGCGGCGGAGGTGCGGTCGGTGTGCCGTCTCTCGCTCTCGTCCTCGCTCAAGCGCTGGGCGGTGGTTCCGGTGGGATTTCTGGCGGCTCCGACTCACCGCGAAAGTTAACTTTCCGCAGCGCCTGGTAGAGCGCGTAATGCCATGGGCGTTAACCATGTGCGTCACGACACCAGTGCAGCAACTGCAGTGCTTGCCGCACACCGGGCAGTCTGCCGGGCGTCGGATCGTGGCGGGGTGAGGTCCAGCGGGAGGAGGCGTTTCCGTGCAAAGTTCTTTGCGTGCCTGCTGTGCGGCATCCGCGCCGCACCAACGGCATGTGCGTGGGATGGCGGGTTGCAGTGGTCGTAGCAGCCATCCGTATTGTGTGCGAAACACCGGTGCGGAGGCGGTCCAGTGCAGCCTCTTCCCCACGAGTGAGGGTGGCGTCCGTGCGCGTCGGTTCCCAGTCGCCTGATACAGTGGAGCGGTGAGCTTCTGGCCTGAGCTGTCGGGCACAAATAATACCTTCGGCCAATGAAAACGATGCCGGTGCTCCATGTGCCTGTGAGCTGTGCGAGGTCGGACGCCTCCTTGGCTTATGCATCACATGCCTCGTTCTTGGGCACGCCGCAGTGGCCAAGGGCAAGCTGCATTCGTGTGTGCGTTCCTCGGTGCTGCTGGCGAGAAAAAAGGGTACTTCCACAATGTGAGTTGCCAGGTGATCCAGAACCGTCGACGTGTGCTCGCGTGCTTCCACGATTCGACGAGAAGGCGCATAGACGCACGCTGCCGTGGAAAAAGTCTCGGTGAATATCGTACTCTCCGTGCTAACACCACACTCCTCTGTATCTGCTGTGGTGCATAAATTTCACACGGCCATAGGGGAATTGGGAAAAGAAGAATTCCTCGTGGAGGCATCCCCGTACCAGCGTGGCCAATCCGCAACAATATCCCTTGCCTGTGGAATGCGGTGCGCTCGAGGACAAGTGTGGAGCGTGACTGGGATGGCCTGGTCCGTCAATTCCACCGCTAAAGAGACAACGATCACCCCGTGCACTCGCCACACCAGAAAAAAGCCGGAATTACGACAATGCGTCGCACCCCAATACATAATCCCGCTCGAAGACGTTACTGGGAACCCGGAGACCTGCTCCTACTCTGTCGCCGCTTTGCTTCTGTGGACTGTAACTCCTCCTGCATTTAAATCCGCGGTAAGGCAGAGCTGCAATTCATTACTTCCACTAGGCGGTTCGCCGGATCCTTCCTCCATTGCACAAAACGAGCGTTGGGTTCCTCGCACGCAACTCCATGAAATTACAGTCCGATACAACACAACATCAGGAGCAACAAGAGCGACAACTCAATCCCTTCCACACAGTCATCGTGGAACGGGAAAAACTCCTGAAAGCACCCGCTCAAAATGAAAACAAATCGATAGAAACAACGACCAACAACACTGTAGGTGCCGTTAACGACGGCTGTCTGTGGTGCGCAGCACAGCCATGGCCCCCCAAGCACCGCATATTTACTAATTCCACTTGGCTTACGTCACATGGCGGCGTAATCGATCATACGGCTCGCACTGGATGCACGGTCGAGCACGCTCAGGACGTCTGAGCGGGTGTCACCGGCATAGGCTGCAATGGCGGCGCGGGTGGTCGGTACGACGACGCAACGGTGGTGCCTGAGGCATAAGACGATAACGCCATTTCGTGGGGCTTCCGCGTCTCCTCGTCGCTCTCCTCGTCATCGCGCAGCAGCGCCTCCAGCTCTCCACGCAGCGGCTCGCGCAGCTCCTGCCAGTGGCGGTCCTCCATGTACCACACTACGACGCTGTACACAGTGATCGAAAGCAGCACAGTGGTCAGCAGCAGCACAATCGCCGCGTACGCCCTCGCACCGCCGTCGCTCGGCGCAAGATGGTTGGCCGCGCTGACCACGCACAGCGCCGCAAGGAGCACAAAGCTCGCAGTCTGCATCGCCGTCAGGAAGGCCGAGCGCATCATGTTCGTGAAGGCAACCACGCCCGGCACCGCAAGCAGCACAGCCGCCATGCAG
>NW_918058.1:0-3640 GCF_000209065.1 Trypanosoma cruzi
TCTTTCTGTGCGACTGCCCACTGAGTGCCGATGAACTAAAAATGGTCAAGAAGAGCGACGCCACAAAAGGTAATGGTGACGACTCCATGTGTGGGGGCGTGCCGCGGGTGCTGCTGCTGCTGGGGCTGAGCGGCTTTGTGGTCCTTTACTGAGAAGTCGGAGCGGGGACTCCCTGCCACCAGTGGGAACATATGTGCCTCTTTACGCACCCTCCGAAATAATTGACGTTTTGCGTGGACGCACCCTTTATTTTATCTGTTTCTATTTCTGGTTTGACTGCCTCATTCTGCCCGTGTAAACCTTTACGAGGGGTGTGCTCTCCCTCCGGGGAATGCACCGCAAGGCATTTGTTTTTGTTTATATATATATATATAGTGTAACTTTTTGAGACTGTCGGGATGTCTTTAATGTTTCCGTATCTTGATGACACGTGCACTCGGCATTGAGCGCCACGACGATGGAGCGATGAAAAAAGGGGGCTAGATGTGCAGCAACGCACTGAGTGTCCCAATGAAATGTAAGTGTTGTGTGGACACCAGAGGGTTGGACGGCTGAAGCAAATGTATTCTTACTTTTGCAGGAAGAATATCCAATCGTTTTTTTTTTTTTTTTGCCTTTTCCGCGTTACTGTGTTATTTTTTGTGGACTTGGAAACTTTTCCAAGGCGATTTTTTTTATTTTAACTTTTTTTGTTTTAAATTTAATTTTTATTTTCCGCAAGCGTATTGTGGTTTGACGCTGGTTGGGCTGCCGTGCCATGCTGAGCCTTATTGGACTTCTCCCTCTCTTTTTTTCCGTCCTGCACCTCCGCTGCGTGTTTTTGTGTGCTTCTTCACGTGCGTGGCTCTCTTTTTTTTTTTTCGCTATTTCTTTGCGTGTCAGCAGGCACACAACCGCACGGCGTACATGTTGCGGTGCAGTTGTATGCTTCTCCTGCCGCGGTGGTGGAAGCTGCGTGTGGCTGCTGCTGCATCACTCCGTGGCAATGAAGAGAAGGAAGGGAGTGACAGTGAGAGTAGTGTGCCGTGGCTCTCGCCCTCTGTGGAAATGATGAACAGCATTTGGCGGTATTGTTTTTGGGCGCCGCACCATCACGCACGAGGACGTGGCACGGAGCGGAAGACTTTTTCTTTTTTGTGTGTGTCTGCTGCTGTGGGTGTGTTTGCGGCCGGACTTGTCGGCACGATGGCCGCGGCGTGTGGCTGTCGCTCTGTTCTCTTGGGAAATATGCTGCCACGTTTTCACGTGCGTGTTGCTTCGGAGACAATGTGCCGGCGGCTGTGCGGTTGCCGGATGGAGGGAGAGGAGCGGAAGGAAGTGCGTGAGCGCCGCGGTCAGCAGTCGCGCTGGGTGTCTCGCCGCGGAGGGCCTTGCCCACCCAACGCAGCACCGCTTCTGCCGGGCACCCTCTCTCACTCTGCAGAATTGTAACCGACGCCAGCAGCACGCAGCGAGGCAGCGGATGCCGCCACCACCACGAGTGCGACCTGAGGGGACATGTCTGATGTTGTGTTTCGAGGGGGCACACCGTGTGGCACAGTGGCGTGCCCACAAACTCCTCGCGGGGTCCGCACACGACACCGGGCACTGGCCGCGGAGCGTTTGCGTCAAATAGGACACTTTGTTGGAGTTCTTTCTCATTCCATATGGACGGACGCCTGATTTTCCCTTCGTTTCCATCCAGGCGGGTTGCTGCGCGACGACACCACAACGAGGCAGTTGTTTTTACGATGAGGGAGTGGCATCTGCGGGGTTACGCATTGGGAATATGAATGACGGATGCAATGGGAAAAGGAGCGTCATGGTTCTTTTGTGCTGTGCGAATTGCAGAAATTTTCTATACATATATATATTCCTTGTGTGGGAGCTTTTCATGATGCATTGCTGCTGTGGCGTGTATGATTTGTGGTACCTGCGTGTGGCAGTCGCTGCACCGAATTCTCTTCCCACTTTTTTGTGTTAGGGGCTATGCCTACATGTATTTCTGCAGAGTGTTTGCGGTAAGGGCGGTGCCACACGGGCGCGGGGACCGTGGCGAGCGGAATGCGTGGGCGAACCCTCCGCGCCTACCACGGTGTTGTTGGTTTTGTTGTTAGCTTTTCCCAACACTGTGCTGGGTGAATGGCAGCCACTTGCCGTCGTTGCGGTGGTCCTCGTGCATGTGTTGTGCATCGCACGCTGTGCCGTCACACTGTATGGATGACTCTATTGTTTTGGCTGCCCGTCGGGACTATGCCTATTGTTCCCATCTCTCTCATTTTCCTCCTTTGATTGGTGGACAGTGTTCGGCTTTAACGCGAGCCAACTGCGGGGACAAGGGGAAACAATGCGTGGAAAGCGCAAGAGAGTGCATGGCGATCATGAGGGCCCTGCGCCCACTGTGCCGCGGGGAGATGGTCGGAGGGGAGCGAGGCCGGAGACCCACAGAGACACGGATCAACCCGCTACGACTCGCAGAAGGGCGAATGAGGTGCGGCGATTAATGTGGGCTATTTACAGTCTGGTGGAAGGGTAATTGTTGCAGGGATTGTCGGAGTCTGTGTGGAATGCGAGGTGGAGCCATGTCGTGGAAGTTTCTGGCGGCGAGTGGACGGGAATGGAAGTGAGGGAAAGGAGGAACCACCGAAGTCATGGACCGACAGGGAAGTTGGCCGAACCCTCGAAAGGGATGACGGTGTGCAGCAATCCGGTGTACCACGTCACAGGCTGATGGTGCGCACCTCGGACAAGGGATGGCCGTACTCGTGGAAGGAGGATGGATCCACTCGTGACTGCTATGTGAACTGTGAGGTGGAGCGAGTATGGCGGATCGTCAAGGGCGATGTAACCGAATGGTTCAGCAGTCACATTGGGACTGAATTTACGCCTGGGCGGCGTGTGTTTGGGACGCCCGGGATCGGGAAGTCGATGGCTGCCGGCTCGTACCTCCTCTACCAGCTGCTGCACGGCGATGTGGAGCGACCCCCTGCGGTTGCGTGCTTTATTTGTAATTGAGCATCCCTGTTTGACAAGACAACCCAAACTGTGCGAGAATACATGGGTAATACAACATCTAAGAGAGTCTTTTTTTTTTGGCAGCTGTGAGGCTGTGCGGCAGCGTGCTTGCCGTGCGTCTCTCATCTTTTGCCGTTGCTCCCTCGTTGTGTTGGTGGGGGAGGAGGCGAGCGGCTGCGTCGGTGGAGTTGCGCCCCAGTGGGAGAGGGAAGGCGCTGACCGCCGCTGACGGTGACGGTGGCGGTCTTTGCTGCAGGCGGTCTGACGGGATGACGTCACCGGTGTCACAGTCAACCGAGGTGGATGAGGGCCGCGCTGCGTCTCTGTCCCCTCTCTTCGTCCTCTCAGTCCACTGCAGTCACAACCGCCGCGCGGCATCTGCACGACTACCATCCGGACGTCTGTGAGCCAATCGGAATGTAAAATTAGTGTGGAGCCTTTTCCCCGTGACCAAGTGCTGCCGCCGTGCTTCTTTGTGTTTCCTTTGTTGTGTATGCCGTGCGCGCATGGTGCCGCTGCTTGCTGCACAATGCCGACTCGCGTGAACGAGAAACGAGGCATTGACTGCTGGGGGCCGGCGAGCTCTCCACTCCACTTACGCACCACCAACACCAACACTTTTTGTACGCGCTTGATGGCTGGCGGT
>NW_918060.1:0-3647 GCF_000209065.1 Trypanosoma cruzi
CACCGTCGTACGCCTCAGGCACCACCGGCGCGTCGTCGTACCGACCACCCGCAATGCCGTAGCAGCCCATGGCCGGTGACACCCGCCCAGACGCCCTGAGCCTTCTCGACCGTTTATCGAGTGCGAGCTGTACGGTTGATCACGCCCTTCTGTGATTTGCACCACGTGGAATTATTAAGTGTTTGGTGCTGCTTGTTGGGGGAGGGCGCAGGGCCACGGATGTGCTGCGCACCACAGCCATCCATCGATAACAGCACCGACAGTGTTGTTGATCGTTGTTTCTATCGATTTGTTTCTATTTTGAGCGGGTGCTCTTAGGAGTTTCTCCCGTTGCGCGATGATTGTGTGGAAGGGGATTTGCTTGTCGCTCCTGTTACTGCTGGTGTTGTGCTGTATTGGACTGTAGTTTTATGGAGTTGCGTGAGAGGAACTCAACGCTCGTTTTGTGCAATGGAAGAGGGATCCAGTGAACCGCCTATTGGAAGCAATGAATTGCGGCTTTGCCTTATTGTGGGTTTCCATGCGTGAGGCGTTGCAGTTCTCAGAAGCAAAGGGGCGACAGAGTAGTAGCAGGGCTCCGGGTTTCCAGGAACGTCTTTGAGCGGGTGGAGTATTGGGAGGTGACCACTTTTCTTTATTGGGCATGCCCTGGCGTGGCGAGTGCACAGGGTGATCTTTGTCTTTTTAGCGGTGGAAGTGACGGACCAAGCAATCCCTGTCACGTTTCACACTTATCCTTGAGCGCACCACCGCCATGGCTGGATCCCTCAGGTGTGCACGTGGAACGTGGGAGCCTTGGATGACGCGGCATTGGGATTCGTTGCCCGTGACGTCCCGCGTGTTTTGTGTGTGTAGGAGGTGTGACGGCCACTTTCGGCAATTTGCACATCCCTTCACGGCGCGGCCTTTAATTTAATTGGCACACCGCATTCCACAGGCAAGGGATATTGTCGCGGATTGGCCACGCTGGTACGGGGATGCCTACACGAGGAATTTTTTCTTTTCCCAATTTTCTCCGGCCGTGCGAAATTCATGCACCACAGCAGCTACAGAGGGGTGTGGTGTTGGCATGGAGAGTACGATATTCACCGAGACTCTTTCCACGGCAGCGTGCGTGTCTGCACCTTCTCGTCGAACCGTGGAAGCACGCGAGCACACGTCGACGGTTCTGGATCACCTGGTGACTCACATTGTGGACGTACCCTTCTGTCTGGCCCGCAGCGCCGAGGAGCGCACACACGAATGCAGTTTGTCCTTGGCCAATGCAGCGTGACCAGGAAAGAAGCTTGTGATGCTAAATCCGAGAAGGCATCCGACCTCGCACAGCTCACAGGCACATTGACCACCGGCATCGTCGCATTGGCCGAACGTATTATTTGTGTCCGACGGCTCAAGACAGTGGCTCACCGCTCCACCGTAGCAGGCGACTGGGAACCCACGTGCACCGACACCACCCTCACTCGTGGGGAAGAGGCCGCACTGGCCCGCCTCCGCAGCGGGGTTTCGCACAAATGCGGATGGCTGCTACGGCCACTGCAAACCGCTATCCTAGGCAAATGCCGTTGGTGTGCGGCGCGGATGCCGCACTGGTGTCGTGATGCACATGGTTAACGCCCATGGCATTACGTGCTCCCAGGCGCTGCGGAAATTTAACTTCCCCGGTGAGTCGGAACGGCCAGGGATCTCGCCGGAACCACCACCCACCACTTGAGCGAGGACGAGAGCGAGAGACGGCACGCCGACCGCACCTCCGCCACAGACTGCACAGCCCAGGCCGAGGCTACTTTTATGCTGCTTCCGCACGGCGTCGTACGACCAACAAGCCGGACCCAGACTTCGTCACCGACACTGCCACAAGCACGACTGCTCCGGGTCAAGAAGAAAGCGCCCCGGGAATATGACGATCCTGCTGCATCCATCCCGTCCCAATGCACTTCCTGTGGATTCAGGTCCGAAACGAAAGCGAGTCCATTATCTTACATGCGCGCACAGGAACGCCCCAAAACAGAGCTGCAGCCGGCAAAAAAGACCACGGCACTCCTTCAATGCCATTAACGTGGCAAGCAGCCGGGCATTGCCGGGGGGCTGGCCACCCACACCCGGCACAAGCACCCCGACGGTGAGAATGTCACGACGCCAAAAATGATGCCACAATGCACGCACGCCGCAAAGCTCGAAACGCAGCAGGAAGAACGCCAACTCCGCACAGCGACTTTGCCTCCGCAGGCGACTCCCTCCGCCGCGCAGGAGAATGCCGGCGAGGAACAGCGCACCGTGTGTCCAAGGTAGCACGCACACTTCCATTCATCAACGTCCCACTGCCGCCGATTGAATGGCAACAGAGGCGTCATGCTGCCGAGAAGGCGCACGTTGCCCGGCGATGGCACCCCGATGGGATCACCACCGGCCAAATTTTGCCGTCCAGCATGCGGCTTTTAGTCCCGCAGCAGTCACGGAATGGGCCGGCATAGTACGGCACACCACGGGCATTGACCGGACATCGTGAAATACAACCAGCGTGAAATGTGTGACGAGACACTTCCGCATCTACTCCGCTGCCCGGCTCTGTAGGCGCACAGACAAAAAAAAGGAGTGGACGCTGGGGAATTGAGGAATCTGTGCTTTACAAAAAAGTTGGCGCAGTTTTCTTCTCTAGGGGGAAAGGCTCTGCCGCCCCCCAAGCAGCACTCCCACGCGGCGAGAAGGCACAAAGCCCCTCGCAGATGCGGCAAATTGCCTTTGCTCCTGGTAGGCTCCCCTCTTTTTCTCGTCATTTACAGACTTCTTTTTCTAATTTATTTGTTTCTTGATTTCTTGGCAGTGACGGATTATTTATTTACTACACTACCCCGAGGGGACGCGTAACGGGTTGTGTTTTACGCCGTGTCCTGCAGCGCCATCTCCAGGGGTTGGGGTTCTCTTCCGCATCTCCAATCAGCATGGCGGACGTGCTTTACGATGGTGGCCGGCGTGAGGGTCTTTGAGGTTATTTAGGAAAAAACAAAGAAAAGCAAGAAGTGAATAATAATGAATATACAAATGCCAAAATTGGCAAAAATATATAAATACCGATACCCATTTGTTTATCCAGGGATGTATATGTTTGTACTTAATAAAGCAACAAATCAATAAATCAATGAACAAAAAAATTTGTCAATGAGGAAAGGATAGAGGGGTATATTCATATCTAAATAGATATCCATATATTTTAATTATATAGATGCTTCTATACTCATATCTATATTGATACATGTATATATGTACATATACATCAATTGATGTTTATTTTTATATTTATGGTGATATATATGTATATTTTACCTTTTTTATTTGTGGCATTTCAGTTCAGTTGTGTCATTTATTCTTTTCCCGTGGATCTACACCCACTTTTTTAGGGCGTATAGGCATTCCGTCTCGCATCCAGGGTTTCATATGCACTGAAGCACCCCGTCGGACAAAAAGTAACAAGGGGTTTGCGAAGCCCATCTCAATTGAACGTTGATTGCTATCTTCTTTGATCTCCTGAGGAGCCGCAACGCGTGATTCCGTTGCCCCTGCCACCCAACACAATGACAACTTTCAACGAGCAGTTTGCAGGCTTATTGTGCAGTTTTATTGAGGTGTAGTCCACATCCCTATTTTAGGAA
>NW_918061.1:0-3648 GCF_000209065.1 Trypanosoma cruzi
CGCAGCCACGACGTGCATGGAGTGTCACGATGGCACAGTCAGCTGTGGCTGGTGGAATATTTACTTCTCGGAGGCAACGGAGAGAGAGAGAGAGAGCTGCTCCTGCTGCTGGCGTCATTGCTGCCTTTTGTGGCCTCCCATGCCGATTATTGTCTGTCCGCTGATCATGGATGGCATGCCTCCACTAGTGACGTCGTCTGCAGGCATTTCACAGCACCAGTGAAACACACATCACGTCGCATGCTTTGGCTGTGGATGTGGTGTCGTGAATGCAGCCGGCATTATTTTGCCCGACTCCTTTTCACTGCTTTGCGACGAATGGACGCGTCGCCGCCCGAGTCATTCACTGCAGCTCCGTGTGTTGTACTGCCAGCACAGGATTCTTGTGTTGTGTGACGTCTGGCTGACAGTCCAACACCACTGCGTTGGGACACACAAGGATGTGGACTGCCGCTCACGGTGTTGGGCACCGCTGTTTGGATGTGGCGGCCACACGAGCGGATGTATTGTGGCACAATCGAATGCGTGAAATACGCGGAACCACAGCGGCTGCAATAATATCAGCGGTGTGGCACCACGGAGTATGTGAGGGGGTGATGCATGAGGAATCAGAGTGGGCGGCATGCGAGGGAAGTGAACCGCGACGGAGCGTCATCCGCCCTCAGCCTGCAGGGGAATGTGCACCCACAAAATATACGGACGAGACACCACCAAACAGTCATGCCCTTCCGTGCACTAATAAATAGGAGCGAAGGTGCGTTGTGGTGTGTGGGAGTCCACTCACATATTTTCATTTCCACCGCAATAAACGGTGAGGAATCGGGTGCCACAGCAACGAAAGGAAAAAAAAACATTTATTGCAGCACTTTACCAGCGAAAGGCAGGAACAACACAAACCGAATTGTTGGATGCACCAACACAAGAAAAATTCACCAGAGAAAACAAATAATTGTGCACCTTGCAGAAATCCCCAACACACGGTCCAGGCATGGAGGTTTGCACACACACAAAAAAAAAACCAAACGAACAAAACATGTGCACACCTCCTCCAAAATCTAAACAGAAACACAAATAAATGGTTTCCTTCACTCTTCCATTCCTTGCGCTGAATATGAACGAGGGCCAAAGGCAACTGAGTTGCTTTTGTGATGAATATTGGCTGCACTTCCCGTGGACCAACAAACCAAGTGGTGTGCGGGGATTTCTTTTTAATTGTTACTTTGCTTTTGTGTTGCTGTGTGCGCTGCGCCTCCTCTTGTGTGTGTGCGTACCCTCCGTGAGGGGTGCCGACACGACGGACCGCTCTCGCCGTATGTGCATGCGGTGGAGCCTTGTGTGCCGCTCCTGTTTGCTTCTCCCTCTTCCATCTGTGTGTTGGTGCTGGGGCAGGGCTGTGTGTGTGGCGTACGGTGCATGCCTGGCTGCTGCCCTCTCCTCATGTGGTGTGCCCTCTGTGTGTGTCTGCCGCACCTCTCGTCTCCCCTGTTGCTCTCCATGTCCCTCACTGTGCAGATCAGCCCCACACCACTGAACGACCACACTCACGATGATGACGTGCCGTCTGCTGTGCGCCCTGTTGGTGCTCGCCCTGTGCTGCTGCCCGTCCGTGTGCGCGACAGACGCTCAGCCTAAAGTTGATGTTGAATCTTCTTCCCAGACGACTACGACGAATAAAACGCAGCTACCAGACACCAAGGAGATGTCCGCACCCAAAAATAATGTAGGTGTTGTTCAACCGCCTTCACCACTAGATCCATCACAGGGGACGGCCGGTCATTCAGATACTTCAACAACGGGGTTCGTTGCAAAGCCGGGAAATGATGGTGGAGAGGGACCAGGATCTAGCAGTACGGGAACGAATCCAAATGGGGTGTCCAATACGTTACAGGCAGATGGTAATAAGGGTACGAAAGGGTCATCCAGTCACAAGAGACTATCCGAGGAACAGGCAAATAGTGAGTCTGAAGATTCTACCGAAGAGACCACCACGACCACCACTACAAGACAACCACAACTACGACCACCACCACTGCGCCGGAGGCGCCAGGTACTACTACGTCTACAGAGGCGCCAACCACCACGACCACCCACGCACCGTCGCGTCTTCGCGAAATTGACGGCAGCCTCAGCAGCTCTGCGTGGTTGTGTGCCCCGCTGCTGCTCGCCGTATCCGCGCTGGCGTACAACACTGTGGACTGAAGGAGTGTGTGCGGGCTGTGCGTGCCAGCACTCAACCGCGGGGATTTGTGCGCGTGTGTTGTGGCCCGATGTAATAAATAAGAGAAAATAATGATTGTGCTTTGCTTTATTTGCTTCTGCTGCCGTGCTGTGTGCTCCGCGTTGTTGCTCCCCGTGTCTATCACGTTAAATGCATCGCGGACACACTACTATGCACGACACGCCCACAACTGTTTGCGTGGACGTATGTTTGTGTGCCGGCGCGTGTGCACTGCAGTCGTTCTTTGCAGCTCTCTGTTTTTTGTGTTTTTACTTTTTTTAAATTTTTTGTTCTGTTCCTTGTGTTTTGTTTTTAATTTTTTTGGCGTTTTTTTTTTTTTTTGCTGCTTACTTGCTGAGGGGCTGTTTTTTGTGTGTTTTCTTTTCCACTGATTCCATATTCTTCATTGTGCGTCCTCTGCTGGGCTGCTGCCGTTTGTTACGGTGCGTGTCACTGTGTGACTTGTCTCTCCCTTTCCTTTCCCTATGCGTTGACGTGCTGTTAGTTTGTGCTTAAAGCTGCAGGCAAGTGACAGGAGTGATGGCGATGATGATGACTGGCCGTGTGCTGCTGGTGTGTGCCCTCTGCGTGCTGTGGTGCGGTGCCGGCGGTGGTGGACGAGCTGAAGGAGAAGATGCGGCCGATGATGGTTCTGTGAGGGGTGGTAAAGGTTTGCCAATAAATCCGGAAAATGTGATCTCACCACCAGGGGCGTTAGGCGCACCAAAGCCACATTCAGGGGTTGGACAAGAAGAATCTCTCACACCTAAAGAAGTGCCTCCGCAAACTACTGAAGAAGTTTCTGAGGATGATGCCGAAGAAGAAGAAGAAAACTCTTCTGAAGAAGAGAATAACAGTGGTAGAATAAATGACAGTACCAAAAGAATAAAGGTGGAAGAGAAAAAAGAGACGCCCGCAAAGGAGCCCCTACCAGTAAAGGAGTCGCATTCACCTCAAGTAGAGGAGGAATTGAAAGAAAAAGATAACACGGAACCCAAGACACGCAAAGAGGAAAAAAAAGAGGAAGGACCGCCACCACCAGTATCAACAGCACAACCAACAACATTGGCAACAACACAAACACCGGAAGTAAAACTGCCTGGACGAAAAACACCCCACGTAGCTCCAGAAGGAGACGCAAGCCAAAAAGGATTAAACGATGCACAGACTTTGACACATCAAAAGCATGAAAACTCATCTTCACAAACAGAAACGACGGTCGAACCACCGGAAGATCCCTCAGAGGATATTGTGGCAGAGCCAAAAGTTCAAGCCACAGCCACAGAGAATGTGACGGAGAATGCACCTGCCACCAATCAGGAGGAAACAACAGCATCATCAAACTCCACAAGTAGCGGTGGTGAAGCCCGGAGTACGGCGGATGAGAATACTGCCAATGGTTCACGGCCCAACCCGAATGAATCACACGA
>NW_918062.1:0-3650 GCF_000209065.1 Trypanosoma cruzi
CCCACATTGCGGCGGGGTCCTGTGGCTGGAGAGCCCCAAGGTTTGACACTTCGTAAATTATTAATATATATATGTATGTATATATTTATCCAATCCGAATAGAGCGCAGCATGTCACGAGAGTGGCTATCGGAATACATATGTGTACATATACTTACTTGGGGCAAAGCTTGAGGGTGTGGTGAGCCCACTGCTTTTTCACTTACCCCTCTTCCTCCTGTATTGCTTGATTTTCGTAAATAACTTTACGATCCGGTCAATCGCCCCAGGCGAATGTTTGCTTCTGTTTGCTCTTACCTCCCTCTGGTGCGAATCGGCCTGCCTCTTTGATTGGACGTCTTCCTTATGCCCTAGGCAAGGTGACACATGTTTTATTATTGCGGCCGCGCGCCGCAGCCATCCATCGCTTCCTTCGCCGGCGGTGTCTTTGACTGCTGGTTTGCGTGGCGTGGTGTTAATTTGTGCGACTGCTCGTGTGACTCACTCGTGTTGCAGGTTGGCTGTGTGGGAGGAGCTCGTTCATTTTCACGTTGCCGCGTAACTGAGGGTGAGTGCTGGTAGCCACTGAACGGCGTTGCGCCTTGTGTGCCGGCTGCTGTGCTTCCACGTTGTGCTGAGATGCTTGAGGGGGCAATTGTTTTTTGTTTTTTCTTTTTGGTTGCATCCCACTCGTCTGGTCATTGCGGCTGCAACGAGACTCTCCGGCAGCCTGATCGTTGCGGGCGTTGCATCTCCTGCTGTTGTCTCCTCGTTGTGTCGGTGGGGGAGGAGGCGGGCGGCGTCGGTGGAGTGGCGCTGCGGTGGGAGAAGGAAGGCACTGACCGCCGCTGACGGCGACCGTCTTTGCTGCCGGCGACCTGACTAGACGACCTCACCGTTGTCACACCCAACCGGGATCGATGCGGGCCGCACCGCCTCTCTCTTCCCTCCCTCCATCCCCCAGTCTCCTGCAGACACACGAACTGCGCGGCGGCGGCGTGATTACAAACCGGACGTCTGAAGGTCAACCGACCGCAGAGTCGATGTGGACCCTTGTCCCCCGTGGCTGAGTGCCGCCACCGTGCTTCTTTGTTCCTCCCTTTTGCCCTTGTGCATGCCGTGCGCGCATGATGCCGCTCTTTGTTCTGCAATGCCGACCCACGTGAGCGAGAAACGACGCCTTGACTACTGGCAACTGACGCACTCACCACCCCTCTTCCGCGCCACCACCACCACGTTCACGGACGCGCTCGATGGCTGGCGGTTGCGACAATGCCACGTGTATCTGCCTCGGCTTTTGTGTGTTGCCCACGGCATCGGGGTCGTCATGTGTTGGAGGCATTTGGTGAGGAGGGCGGTGCCAATGGTCATTTGCCTCTTGGCCGGGGTCCCGCCACTCTGCACGGCGGTTGTGCGGGGCTGCGCGGGCGGTGGGAGGCCGATGGCATCACTGGGCTGACTGCGTCTGCGCGTCTTTGTGTCGCTGGCTGTGATGTGGAATATATGTGGCCGGATGCCGCTGCGTGCTACTGTGTCTGGCTACTGTTGCTGCTGCCTCTTCCTTGTTTTACCGTGCTGATAGAGATACTGTGGCTTGACCACAACAACTAGCGTTTCAAGGTTTTAGTAATTACTCGCAGCAGTAGTAGTAGTATTAGTAGAAGTAGTAGTGGGATAACGACCTGGCGGAATCGGGTCACTGTATTTGGCATCTGTGGGAAGGGATTTGCGGAGCAGGAGGCACGGTCGACGAGACGAGTGCGACACACCACGACAGTCCTGTTGATACCTGGTTGGGTTGGTGGATGTGGTCTGCGGTGGGTGCGTGTCCGCACAGCCGGCACCGCTTGCGGCGCAGGGCCATTGCGACTGTGCGTGTGGCGCTGCTTGTTCTGTTGGCGCTGGTTGCGGCGGCGGCGTGGATGCCCGCGGTGCATGCGGTGCCGTTGCGACTGCGGGGCGGCACGGTGGAGAGAGCCATCACGGTGGGCCGCGCCGTGGACACGGTGCTGATGGACGACGTTTACGTCACGAACGGCGTGGCTGTGGTGTTCGACGTTGCGGCGATGCTTCCCGGCGCGCTGCGCATCGAACTGAGGAACTGCGTGTGCGACGGCGGTGTGCAGATCTACGTGCGGGGCTACAGCGGCGAGCCGGCGAGTGACCGGAGCCTGGAGGTGAGCGTGAGCGGGCTGTCCGGGAGCTACTGCTCGCTCGTGTTTGTGCACAACCTGCCGGCACGCACGAACGTGACGGTCCGTGACTCGGCGATTGTGACGCCGGGACCGATGCGCTACTCCCAGCTGAGCGGGCTGACGGACGCGGTGGCGTCGCCGCTTGTGCTGCACGCGACGTCGCTTTTGCAGACGCAGCTGCGTGTGAGCAACACTGTGCTGAGGTCGTCGCAGGCGGGCGGGACGGCGATGTACGTTGGCGGCGGTGTGGACCTGCTGTCGAGCGCTGTGGTGCTTGACGGCGTGTCGCTGGAGGCGTCGGGCGGTCCGACCGCGTCCGCGATGAATGTGTCATCCTCGTCGCGTCTCAGTCTGCGGAGCCACTCGGTGTTCTCCGTGACGAACGTGTCGGTTGTGAGCAGCGGCGGCGGCATTGTGCTTGGCGAGCGCCTCGCGGTGTCGGACTCGGTGCTGCGCTTCGTGGGCGTCGAGGGGTCTGCTGCGTCGTCGCTGGTGCGATGCGACGGTGGGACGGTCGGTGCCGGCGGGTGGCTGGAGCTGCACGACGTGTGGGCGGTGGGCGAGGCGTCGTCGGTGGCGTCGCTGTCGGAGGTGACGCTGAGCGGCGGCGCCGTGTCTATTGCTCGCTGCGCTGCCACCGGCGCGACGCTTGCCGCCGGACCGACGATCACGAGCGGCGCTGTGTCCGTGCAGTGCAACCGTGCGGGCGGCCGCGTGCTGCAGAGCAGCGGCGACTACCGCTTGGCCGGCCTGCCCTCCGTGAGCGTGGTGCCGTGCGACGGCTGTGCGGCAGCGCTGGCGTGCTTCGATGCGCTGACGGCGTCGTTCTCCGACTGCGTGTGCAGCTGCCGCGCCGGCGGTGTGGGCGACGCGTGCCTGCCGTTCGACGTGCCGCCTGCGAGGGCCGGCGGTGGTGGCGGTGGGCAGGACTGCGTGAGTGGCGTGACGCTGACGGAGTCCGTGACGGTTGGCGGCGGGCAGGCGACGGCGTGCTTCGACTCGGTGGTGTTCAGCGGGCCGATCACTGTGGTGGTGGACCTGCGCTCGATGGACGCGTTCGCTGACGCGCTGAACGTGACGCTTCGCCACTGCGTGCTTGCGGGCGGCGCGCAGCTGCGGATTGGCGGCCTCAGCGAGAGCACGGCGCGCCTGGTTCCGCACGCCCTCGTCAACATGACGAATGTGACGTCGATGGAGGGCACGATTGTGCTGCATGGCGCGATGCCGCCGAACTCGAGTGTGCTGCTGGCGAACTCGACGCTGCGCGCGACGGTTGGCGGGTCGCAGTACGTGCAGACGACCCCTGGCCACGAGAAATCCCGGTACGGCCCCGCGCTTGTCCTGGACGGCGTCCGTCTTCTGTCGACGCGGTTTGTCATGACGCGGTCGACTCTGGTGTGTGGCGGGGGTTCGTGCGCTGCGATCCTTGTGGAGCGTGGCCTCGGTGTGAACCTGTCCAGCGTCTTCTACATGAACA
>NW_918063.1:0-3650 GCF_000209065.1 Trypanosoma cruzi
AACAACGCAATGAAGTGAAAACGTCTCGCAATGGTGGAAGAAAAACAAGAGCATTTTTTTGTGTGTCGGAGGGAGTCTTTATGTGTCATTATATTTTTATGACTGTTCCTTCTTCTTTTGTTGTAACTTTCTGGGAAACGTGGCCCACTCCTCATCGGGGAGGGGACGGCGCAGCGCCCTACAGGCGCCGGACGAGCCCTGGCGGTGGTTCCCGTGCCTCCTGTGCGCTGGTGTCGCCGCCCACGTTGCTGCCGCGGCGGCCCTGCCCCCATCACTTACGGTCTCCCTGACGCCGCTCGCTCCGCCGCCGTGACGCCTTCACCCGCACCGTCCCGGATTCGGGTGGGGCGCAGTGGGTTGGCCCACGAGCATTCGTGTACTCGCGTGGCTGCGTGGCACCGCGTGGCCGTGTTGTTTCTGGTTGTCGCCCGAGCTGTTTGTGTCTGCTGCCTGCTGCCCCCACACTCTCTCCGCCCTTTTCTCTTTTGCCTAGATTCTCACACCGAAAGCGACCATGGCGAAAACGAAACTTCCGACGATGAAGCGGAGGCTGAGGCGGGTTGCCGTGCTGCTGATTCTCTTCATTGCGGTCACGACTGTTCTGTCCCTCAGCTTTGACATCGCTGCCGATGATGGTGCACCGGGACCCAACAACCTCCACCACCCGCGAGCCGCCACAGTGGACGACGCAGCGCTTGCTTACATCCCACGCCGTGTTGTGGATACGTGGAGCCGGCGCGAGTATCTGATTGTGCTGGGCATCCCCTCCACGGACGACGAGGAGAGGCGAACACGACGCAACCTGCAGCGGTCGACGTGCTGGCGGTTCCCCGGAGTGGCGACGAGGGCGAACGACTTCACCGGTGCGATGCTTGTGCTGTACGTCCTTGGGCGACACCCGTCGCACGGCTACGACTACTCTGCCGCGCTACTGGAGGAGGCGTCGCAGTGGAACGATGTGGTTGCGCTGCCAATGAACGAGGGCCGTGTGACGACTAACAAAACAGTTGGTAACTACGGCGACTGGGGCGATGAGGTGGATGTCGGTATGACCCGAAAAGTATATATGTGGTTTGACCTTGCGCACCGCCTGTTCCCGACCGCGAGGTACATTGCGAAGGGCGATGACGACATGTTCCTCCGTGTGCCGCTGTTTGTTGCTCACCTGCGCCTCCTGCCGCGCCAAGGGATCTACATGGGCCTTCACGTTGGCTCTACTCGGTATAAGAAAATGGGCTTACCGGGTAACAGGTTTATGGTTGGCTGGTGCTACACCTTGTCGAGGGATGTGGCGGAGGCGTTGGTGTCGTACAAGCCGCTGCGGCGCCTGACATACCTGCCGTACAGCAAGGAACGTGATGACGAGTTTGCACTGCTCCGGTTTCACAGCGAAGACGCTATGGTTGGTTGGGTTCTTGAGAAGGAAGTGAAGTACCAGCCGATGTTGTACGTCAAGGTGCTGGGTTGTCATTTCCATGACGCCCGCAATGGCACGGGGCACTCGCAGGTGGTGCCGACCTCGATGTGTGTCCATCACGTGCGGGAGGACGACTACGCTGCGCTGATGGCGCGCTTCGGCAACGACACATCACCTGTCGCCCGTGTGGAACGTTTCTCCGACGACACGATATACCCGTCGTGCGATTAAAAAATGAACGAAATGATTTGTTTTCTGTGCGCGTTGAATCCTAATGTATTGCTTGATTGGTTGCTGCATTCCGGTTTGTGCCCTGTGTGCTCCGTGGCCGAACGACGTGGAATGTGTCATTGACTGCCCCGTGCCCCGTGGAGCGTGCCACTCCCTGCACTCGACCCGCGTGCGGGAGGTGGTTGTGGAGCCAGTGGGCGCCCGTTGCGTTGTGCTGCGTGTGTGCTTCTGCTGGGGGCACGTGATGAGGAGGTGCGTGTGTGTGCTGGGCCGTCAATGAACGATGTATGTGAGTCTGTGTTTTTTATACATTTTATTCTGTTAATTGTGCGATTGGGAGATGGAGGGGATTCGGCGTGTTTTTTTTTGTTTGTGTGTGCGTTGCTTTGGCCTTCCCACCCCTGAGCCCTCACCTCGCGGTTGGGAGCCGCTGGGGGTGTATTCTTGTGAGTTCGTGTGATTTACTTGTGAGCGGAGCATCCCACGGTGCGGCTGTCGTCAGTGCCGGTGGTGTGGCTCCTGGTTTGTGGAGTTGGCCCACTTTTTTCATATGTAGTTTGGTTCTGGCATTTTGGCATCTATTTTTCCTTTGTGTTTGCTTTTTCTGTGCTGCCCGCACGTCCACATTTCTGCCTTGTTGTCTGTGTCCTTTTTTTCTTTTTTATTGCCCCACTCCCGGGTGGGGAATTATTTGACCATGTACCTCACCCGCGCTGTTTGTCTTGTTTTGTACGTGGCGGGGCGCCTTTATTTAGGCCGCTTGGGACGAGGCCGCACGGCTGGCAAAAGACGGTAATGAATGTAAGTGAAGTTCAGGGGCTGGACAACGGTTAAAACGAAAAAAAGGAAAATAGAGCGAAACGGCATTTGCGTGCGTGTGCGCGTGTATTTGACTGCGGTAGAAATGAATGTGCGTTTGTTGTTGCGCTGTGGTTTATGGCGCTCTTTTTGTCTTTTGCCGTGTACGTCCGTCCTCAGTTCTCTCTCGCCCGGCAACAGCGAGAGTACTGGAGTTTGTGGTGCCGGTCTGCACGCCCAACGTGCGTGGAGGAAATACACACACACACACGAAGGAAACACGGAGGGGGAGGGCGGCGAGCGTGTTGAGGGACTTTGGCCCACTTTTTGCTGCGGACAAAAGAAACAACAAACGATGCCTTGTTGCCAGTTGCCAACAAGAGCTGCCGTCTCTCGGCCACGGTGCGGGTCGGAATTTGTTCTTGAGGGCGTGCACGTTTTGGAGCCGCCGGATGTCCTTTCCAGCGACGATGAGGGCGGCCTCGGCCTCTTCCGCAGATGTGCAATGGTCCAGCAGCAGCCAAATAATAGACTCTCTGCGGCAGATAAATGGGGACGATGAGAGGACAGGTATTTGCTGTTGCTCTCTTTGGCGGTAGCGAGGTCGACGGAGACGAGGATGAGGAGGGGGATGCGTGGAACATTTGTGGGAGCAGCATCTATTGAAACGGGAGCGACGGTACTCTGGCAAGTCAGATATCTCTTTACGGAATTGCTGTGGCGGTCTCTCCCCCAGCCTCTGCCTGGAGAGACACAAGAACGCGACCGAGCGCACTGATACAACCAGCCTCCACCGCACAGGAGGAGAACTGCTTTGCGTGTGGCGAGGACGTGTCCGCCGACTCGTGCAAGGATGAGGAGCGCCTGCTGCAAAACCGCCTTTTCAATTATGTCAGTAGCCGCTCTACGACACTCGTCACACTGAGTGGGAGTGTCCCCGGGATTTTCCGTGCGCAGGAGGGCTCACTGCATGGAAGCGTAAAGCTCCTGAGCGACCTCACGGATCGGATGGACAGTGGCGCAAGCCCTTTCCGTTATTTGAGCAGCACCGATGGGCACGCTGGAGTGGCGTCAACGGTGTCCCCCGTAGATGCTTTTCTGGGCCACCTCTCAGTAAAGGACGGAACTTTTTATTTTTTACCTCGATGGCGGGGGAAGTAGCATGGCCGCAGGCGGAGAGCTGGCGGCAACAGCAGCTGCAGTG
>NW_918066.1:0-3656 GCF_000209065.1 Trypanosoma cruzi
GGGGTGTACACAAACTTGTCATGAGCAGTTCTCCATCGACACGTTTGAAGGGAGGTTTGTTTCATCGTCCGTGCCTGGATGGATTGACGGAGGATGAGATGCCGAAGCTGCCGTTGGATGCATATATGCAAATGTACGCCGAGACGAAGGCCAAAGCTGAAATGGCTGTATCCGCTGCCTGCTGTGACGATCTTCTGGTGGTTAGTGTGGCACCCCATCAAGTGTATGGGCCTCGCGATAACTTATTTTTGCCAAACATGCTTGAGGCAGCCGGAACGGGCAAGCTGCGCATTTTTGGCCAAGGAAAAAATCGCATCTGCTTCACACATGTGGACAACTACGCGCATGCCCTTATAATTGCGGAGCGACAGCTCTTCAAGGGCTCACCCGTGCTGGGCAAGTTCTACATTGTGACGGACGGCAGAACGCACCCCGAACCGGATGCGTATTGCATTTTTTGGAAGGAGCTGAACAAAGCTGTGGTGGCCATGGGGTTTTCTTCTATTGAGGAGAAGATGCACTATAGCTTCTGGTTCCTGTACATTGTGGCAATTTTCGCTGAGGCACTGGGATGGTTGTTGGGCCGTGTCTTCAAACTGAACGTATTTAATGTGTTTGTCTTGACAATGCATCGATGGTTTCGTATAACCGCAGCAGAGAAGGATTTGGAGTACCAGCCGATTATTCCGTTTGTTGAGGGCTGGGCCGACACCATTCTCTGGTTCAAGGAGCATTGGCTTCCCACCTTTGAACAAAAAGACCGCTCATGGTTTGGGCTTGCAAGACGCTCACAGCAGAAGATTGACATCCAGGCAAAGAAGACAAGGTGAGTGGGATTGGAGTGCATGGTGGACGCCGCGCCTTTTTCTATTTTGGTCTCTTTCCTTGTCTTTTTTTTTTTGAGTGCATGTGAGAAGGAATGCTAGCGAGAGGGCTGGCTGCCCAATTTAATATAAGTTTTGGTAAACCGACGAAAATATTTCCGTGTGATCCTTTTCCTATCTTATGGTCCTTTGAAAGGCCCCGACGGAAGGCACCGATAACGGCAAGACGAATTTTATTTTTGTTTTTATTTTGATTTTTGCCATCCACCCTCTTTGATTCCGACCTTGCGGCGGGGTCTTGCGGCTGGAGGGCCCAAATTCTTCCAACTCGTAAGCAATAAATATCCCCAATCCGAACACACCGCACCGTGGCACGAGGGTGGCTACCCGAACATATAGATGTGGTTGGGACAAACATTGAGGATGTGGCGAGGCCGCTGCCTCTCCATGGCCCTCTTCTTTCCCGTCCTGTTTTATTTATACGTATCAGTTCAGGATCCGGCCCGCAGCCCAGGCGAACATTTTTCCATGCTTCGGCTTTATTTGGAGGCGGCGTCTGTTTTTTGTTGTTGTCTGTGCGTGCGCTGCGGTAATTTGTGGGTGCTGCCCCTCCTTCTCTCTTGTGGCTGCAGCGTCTCTTTCTCCCTCTGTTCCTCTTTCTTTCTGCTTCTCCTCCCGCAGACAAGGCCTATGCTACCACCACCCACCACCACTAATACCACTGCTGCTGCCCGCACCTCAGGAACAGACAAATTGTACCGAAGCCATGCGCCAGCCACGCCACACCGCGCCGCTGCTGCCACTGCTGCTGCCGTGGCTCATGATGGTGGTGTGTTGCGCCGGTGTTTGCGTTGCCGCCGATCGTGCAGTGAAGCACCGCTGTGGGTTTGACGCGATGATGAAGAAATACGGCCGGCTGCCAACTGCGGTGGTGCGTGAGGTGCCGCGCCGGGGACAGGGCGCCGTGCAGGCGTACACCGCCGCCAGCGAGGATGGGGACGATGGCTGGGCTCCGATCCGCATCAGGGTGTCCGCGGAGGACATGCACAATCCGTTGAGGCACTGCACTGCGGCGGGGGATCTGCGCATTGACCACTTTGGCCGCGCAATAACATGTGAGGCGGACGACGTGTTGACGGAGGAGAGGAGGAACATTATTCTGAGGCAAACTCTCCCCGCCGCAATTCAACTGCACGCGGAGCGTCTCTCCGTGAAGCCCGTGACGCGCCCCGTCCTCATTCCTCGAACCGGTCTGGGGATGTGCAATAACTTCACCATCCCACACAAGCACCACACGGTGGGTGTGGCTGACGCCGACATGATTATCTACGCCAACGGTTTTCCGACTTCTGATCCAAGGGCGTGGGCGATTCCGTGCTTCATGCTGGATGATGGTCGTCCATTTGCTGCTGCCGTGAACTTTGACCCGAGGCAAGTGGCGGTGACAAATGTATACGTGCGAGTGGCAGCCCACGAGTTGGGGCATGCTCTTGGGTTTGATGTTGATGATTTCGTGATGTTAAATATGATTTCCGAGGTGTTGAACGTGCGCGGGAGTTCCAAGGTGTCGGTGATTTCAACACCGAAGACGAAGGCGATGGCGCGTCAGTACCACAACTGCCCCACGCTTGAGGGCATTGAGCTGGAGGACGAGGGTGGCCCTGGAACTGCACTGTCGCATTGGAGGAAACGCAACATGAAGGACGAGATGATGACCAGTGATATGGATGTTGGGCTGTACTCGGCACTGACGCTTGCAGCATTTGAGGACATGGGTGTTTATTTGGCAAACTACAGTGCGGCGGAGTTGTTGTGGTGGGGCAACAACTCTGGCTGTGGGCTGCTGGAAAAGAAGTGCTTGACCGACGGCATCAGCGAATACCCTGATCTGTTCTGCAACCAGTTTGACGACGATGAAAGACTTCTCTGCACGTACGACCGTCTGTCTCTGGGGTCCTGTGACCTGAAGAGGCACGAGGAAGCCCTGCCACAGGAGTATCAGTACTTCGCTGATCCCCGAGTTGGCGGTGATGACCTCTTCATGAGCAGATGTCCGTATGTCAAGGAGTATTGTAATGCTGGTTGCACCAACGGCGATCCTTCCGTAATGGCTGGCAGTGTTGTTGGTCCGAACTCGCGGTGCGTGAAGGGGCAGGAACTTCAATTCGACGACGAATATATTGGCGATGTGTGTGTGGACACTCGATGCGGCGACGGCACACTGAGCGTGCGGTTCCTTCGTGAAGATGCGTGGCGCGAGTGCCAGGAGGGTGAAACCGTCACGCCGCTATCGGGTCCCTGGCGTGGGAGCATTGTGTGCCCCCAATACGCCGATGTGTGCACCGCCTTCCCGAACATCAGCAGCCACCCAATACCGGTCGTTGACCCGCCTCTAGCGGACGACCCGACATCCGCGGAGGATGCGGAGGGAGACGAGGGTGAGGTTCCGAGGAAGCGGCCGCGGCGACTCTGATTCCGGGGTTTTGCCGCCAATAAATTTATTGGGCAGCGTGGATGGTGGGGCGGGCGGCACTGCGGACACACCCCAATCGAGCAGCAGCGTCACGGGGTTGTGCTTCGCGCTCTCCGCTGCAGCTCCGTCTCCGGGCGACGGGGCTCTCTTCCACATCTCCACGTGGCGGGGCGGACGTGCACTGCGATGGCGGCCGGCGGGTGGGGCATCATATTTATTTGAGGAAACGAGAAAACACGAGCGAAACGAAAAAAGAAAATGCGCGAGCAGCATTTGGCTGGGTCATGATGTGCACATGGCCCGTCAACCCCGCACTCGCGAGACGCAGCACAGCGATAACAATAGCATCGTGCAACTGT
>NW_918069.1:0-3660 GCF_000209065.1 Trypanosoma cruzi
CCATTCAAAGTGTGGGCCTTGTCTTTGATTGCACGCATCTCAGTGGGATTCAGTGGGCGGTTGTACAGAAAGACGTTCTTCACCGTCACCTTAGTTTTCTGGCCGGCATCCTCACCGCACGCACCAAAGCAAAAGCGTACAAGCTCAAGTGGCGCCTCACCTTTTAACGGCAATTCTTCCTCCCCCAGCGACTGGCCATCAATGTACACAGAGGCCTTTTTGCCTTGCAGCATGAGTGCCACTTGGTATCCCTTCTTTGGCTCCCAACGGCCGCTCTGTTTTGTTGTCTTGCCTTTGAGCCCCGTCCCCCACGTCTTATCCGCCGTATACGACAGTCCCATGGTATGATTGGAATTAGTGTCCGCCAACGTCGCAGTCAGTAGAGGTGTGTTCCCACTCGGAGTCTCTTCGATGGTCACCAACGCCACAAGTGTGAAGTTGTGGCTCAAGGATACATGACGCACATTATTAACCCGAGTGTTCACGGACCATGATACCCTGGAGCTAGGCTCCGTCAATTGAAATCCATATCTGACCTTCTTTGCATTAGGCGTCACCGTCGCATTCAGGCAAAGGTACTCGTCGATCCACGTGCCATTGCTGGCCGTATCGGACAATACTGCCACCAGACCCGCCGTGGGTATAGAAAAGCTGGAGAAGAAGGCGTCCTTTTTTGCCCAAGTACTGAGGACGGACTTGGTTGTGCTCAGTTCTCCCGTCAGACGAGAAAGCGACAAGGCACTGCCTTTATCGTTTTCCCTCTGCTGTAAAAGATGCAAATTGCCATCCGAGTGCAGCAGGTTGCTGGTGAACAACCAATTCATATCATCCCTCATGGCAACCGGTCCAACACAAAACGAGCGGTTGTTGTCCGTGACCCAAAGATAGAGCGCTCTTTCCGCTTCACCCCCCGACGCATACCCTTTCTGAGTGTACAGTATGACCTTCTTTTCCTCAATGGTCGCGGTGATAAGGGCTTCCACATAAAAGCTCCGATCCAAAATGGCTGCCGATTTTGACTTGGTCCACACGCCTGGGAGTGTCCCGATGGTCCCCGTCCACGTTGTCCCCATGTCACGCGACTCGTAAACCCTCTGGCCGTCCTCGCAATCAACAATCATGAGAAGTGATCCCTCCCATTCGGTGACGCGGGAGTTAGAGCATTTCGCAGGAGACGTTCCATTCGAAAGCATCCAGTTTTCGCCGTCGTCCGTCGAATAAATAATCATGGAATAATCGTCATTATCATCAAACGCAACCACGGGAAACACGAGCGTGCCATTGTTCATCAGAACACCTGAGCCACCAGAAGGAAAAAATCTCTCAAATTTACTTTCGTAAGAAGCAGCGGAAATGTTAACGCTTAACAGCAATTTGGGCGCACCCCATTCAATCCGTTTACTCGGCTCGCCGCCCGTAGAATTCGTGACAGTACCCACAACCAGTTTAAGGTCCAATCCGTCGCAATAAAATTTCCCGTATGAATAGGACCAAAGAAAGCTTTCCGAAAGAAGAAACACCTTATTGCCCTTCGCAATTGTTGTCGGTTGGTGCACACTAACCAAACTTTGTTCTTTTGTCTCCGTTGCAGTAAGCACGGTGTGTGCCCTCCATGTACTTTTATTGATCTGAGCAACAAGAGTGGACCAATTCCACTTAGAGTCAATGTACCCCGCAACAACATCAGAAAAAGAAGGCCCATCTAATTGGGCATAAGCGGTATTTTGGGCCTTCGCGTGACCTTCGGCAAAAGCAGCAATTACTCCACCAGCACTGACAAGGGATGGTGAAATAAATGAATCCCTCGGCGTACCTGCAGCAGTCCCCTCTTTCGGCAGCACCAGCGTCGTCCGCGGTACAAACAGATCGACCCTCTGCAGCTTCCGAAAATTCCTTAAACCACTCTTCCCATTATTCCCTCCAGCGGCCGCAGCTCCACAGGTGCCGCAGCACATCATCATAACGAGGAGCAGCACCGCGGAAGCAAACACACGCCGGGACATGTTAGGCCTCTGCGGCTCAATCTCTCTTCCTTCCCTCCTCCTTCCACTGGATCCGGTCACGCCGCGACGGTTGTGTTTATTGGGTGCCTTCACTGCAGCAACACGTGAGAGCATGTAAATATGTGTGTGTGTGCGGTGTGTGTGTGTGCTGCTGTTTGTCCTTTTAGAGTCTTAGAATTTCACAGTGGCGATTAGCGTTTGTTTGCTTTCCTTCCTAGCGTGTGTCTGTGCTCAACAAGTGGAGAAAGAAAAAGGCGGCAATATATCGGACACGTCCGCGGGGAGTAAAGCAGAGCACCCATGCAAAGAGCGGGACACAAGAGAATCCGGAGGGAACAGCGGGGAGCACCATCGCCTACACCAGCCCTCACACACACACACACACATACCATTGCAGTGCTGCCAGACCGCGCGTGGAAGGATTTGGTCCTCCACACAACAAATGCACACACCGCCAGCAGTCACCCACAATGGGCAAGAAAAAGAGACACACCGCCACCGCCTCCAGCTCAATCCCACGGCCAACGGGATACGGCCACAGCCCCGCAGCCGGCACACAACGCACAGCGAGCGAACAATCACCCACTCAAGTTACACGTGGAAACGGATCCTCCGCCATCCATGACGCGGTGCCCCACTCCGTACGGTTACACGGGGTGCGCCATTTTATCAATACAGCTTATTTTTTGTTTATCCCTTAAAGATGCTTCTGTTATTGGTGGGCCTTGAAACACAATAAAATAAAATGGAAAATGCGGCAACACCATAACACCGCCAGCCACAATTGTTTTTTTATACCGGGCAATTCCACGATTATGCCTCTTATGCACACACAATTAACATGCTGTATGAAAATCACCCAATGCTACTTAGCAGAAACAAACCAACCCCATTTCCTCCCTAATTTCTTCGGTCACTGTTATGCTTGATAGAGCTGGGCATTTTTGGAATCTGTCTGATATACTACCGCCCGGTACGGGCACACCCGCACCGTAGCCACACAAGTATCCAAAAATATATAAATCCCACAATATGTTTTTATCAGAAGTCAAAACTACCCCCTTCATTTCCTAATTCGTTTTCCTATTTTGTTCTTCCCCACCTCCGGAGAGCTTCTTCTCTTCTGGCGTCAGAGGATGATATTGCTGCTAGGTACGGGCGCACCTTCTCCCTCCCAGAACGCCGCTATTTCACGGTTTTCTGCGTCGCCCACATTGTTGGAATTGACGACATCACATCTCTGCCAGCCAGCCATTCATCGGCGTGCTGTCTGCCTGCTGCACATAAATAATCTCCCACGACATGTCTTGGGGTGATTCCTCCCAACCATTACAATATGCCGCCAGGCACTCAGTGAACTGCCTCACAGTGCTGGCGGTGGTGTGGTGCCCACCCGCCGTAGTCATCCGCAGCGCAACCAGCGTCTTCGGATTTGTGTCCACAAAGAAAAAGCCGTCCACCAGCGGAAAGTGTTTGACTTTCGGCTCATACAGCACCCAGTGGTCCATGGCAACAGGATTGGAAAGACGTTCTGGTGGCGGTAGAACCTCTTTTCTGGTGAAGCTCTTGTCCGAGTGCTCTTTCAGCGCAGAGCCATGTGGCTCACGTCGTCCTGGTGGCCTCAGTTCCTTGATTTCAAGTCTCATCGCACGCAGGA
>NW_918072.1:0-3666 GCF_000209065.1 Trypanosoma cruzi
CCCCCAAAAATAATGACAATAATAATAATAATAATATATATATATCTAAACGCCGTCAATTCCCACTCCGCATATTATAGGAAGGAAAAACAACAAGAGCGAAATGAAA
This sequence comes from Trypanosoma cruzi, assembly GCF_000209065.1. Classification (NCBI taxonomy): domain Eukaryota; phylum Euglenozoa; class Kinetoplastea; order Trypanosomatida; family Trypanosomatidae; genus Trypanosoma; species Trypanosoma cruzi. The sequence goes on from NW_918072.1 coordinate 110, forward strand.
ATGTCAAAAAAGACATAAAAAACTGTACAGAGAACATCCAACCACATCCCATACCGCCGCTACCACAAAGACTTCCTATTTTAATCTGCAGTTGTACCGCCTTGGGGAGCCGCTGTCGCTGCTTCGTCCTTTCGTTCTCCTTCCTTTATAAGTCCGAGTACCTGCGCCATAAAATCCTCATTTTTTGGGCTCTTCTGGTACTTTACGGCCTCTAAAATAGCCGTCTCAAAGAGCCGCACAACATTGGTCCCGTCTGCAGCAGATACGTAATGTAATGTAAGTTTATGCTTTTCTACAAACGCAAAGGCCTTTGACACCACGGATGGATCCGTGTCTATCTTATTGCATGCCACAACGCAGGGAATATGTTCCCGGTAATTGCGCAGTTCACTAAGCCACTTCTCCAAATTTTTGTACGTTGCCTTCCGCGTCACGTCAAAAACCAAAATGCATGCGTGAGCCTCATGATAATACGCGGGGTGCATCGTTGAAAAGCGTTCTTGCCCTGCCGTATCCCAAATGTCCACATCTACTGCTTCATCATCTTCACTGATAAAGTCGTAGCGGTACAAGGTCAGAGCGTATGTAGACATTTGTACCGGAATGTAGCGCTGCATCAAAAAGCGCTCCACCAGCTTCGATTTCCCAACAGCGCTGTCGCCAAGAAGAATAAGTTTTACAGGCTTCCTGGCCTCATCCGGTTTGTTATCCACTACCTTCTTTATCTTCATAGGCATATATTAATGTATTTATTTGTCTACGCCGGTATGCCTACACAAGACAAACACAATAGCAATTTAGAAAGCAGAAAAAAAAAAAGAAAAAAGAAAAACGAGGAACCTCGTCTCCACGCCACGGAATGGCCAAAACCCCCTTTTCCTTCTTTTTTTTTTTTTTTTTTTTTAGTAGTAGTTTCTTGTATGTAAAAAAAGCCAACCCTCTTCGTTTCTACCGTCACACACACTCTCTCTCAAAAAAAAAAAAGAAAAAAAAACAACAACTAAAAGAAGAGGTGCAAAAAAAGAAAAAAAAAAAAACAAGACGAGAAGTAAATCAGAAAAGGTGGAAAGGGGAAAAAGAGACAAAAAAGCACATGTTCAATTTCTCCGCCAGTCAGTCAAAAAGTTTAAACCTCTTTTTGTTTGCTTGTGTGTCGCTGGTTGCAATGGAGAGTTGGAACCCCACTGCAGCTGCGAGGGAAGAACCAAACAGTACTGCTGCTACTGCTGCAGGCAACGGAAAGAACATCCACACACACACACACACACAAACGTACAAGAAGTAAGAAAGAGAGAGAGAGAGATAGCGAGAGCTCAAAAGAATGCATGTCCATGTACATTCAAAGGGCTTCATGTATTCCTTTTTAAATTCATCCCTTTATGTCTTCCAATTCCCCACCCACTTATCTCAAAAAAGAAAAAAAAAAAAAAAAAGCAAGCGGGAGTTTTTGGATGCCACGCAGATACGCATGTTGTGTGCCGAACAACAACAACAACAACAAAAAAAAAACACGCTCTTCCCTTTTTTTTTTCTTTTTTTTTCTGGCTTCTCTTTTACGTCTCTTTTTCCACTACGTGTATGATTAATCTCGGCGTTGAATTTCTTTTCGCGTGAAAGCAGAAATTCTCGGATCACTGATAAATTATAACCGAACGATGTAACGGTTGTCCATGTGGGACCCAAGCGTGAACAGTGTCGTTTATATCCCCTTCATCGGGAACTTCATCGGAGGTGAAAGTGCCGGCAGCGGCGCCTGGGACTCATTGACACGCTTGCGCATGGTGTTTAGTCCCTCAAGCTTCTCTTTATCCTCAAGGCCCTTGTCCTCCACCCGCTTTTCCTTTGCAAACATATCCTTTTCCACAACCGCAGCCTCCGTCGTAATCATCATCCCTGCCACGGAGCACGCGTTCACCACGGCGGACTTGACCACCTTCATTGGGTCAATGATACCGGCGGCAAACATGTCAACGTACTCACCCGTCTGGGCATTGTAGCCAAACGCCGGGTCATTCCTCTTCATGATCTTACCCACAACAACGCTACCCTCCACCCCAGCGTTGCTCGCAATGTAACGACACGGCAAACGTATCGCCTTCTTCACAATGTTGACACCAGTGCGGATATCCCCCGGTAGGCGGCGGTCCTTGGCGATTGAATCCAGTCGCACGGAAGCGATAATAAGAGCCGTGCCACCGCCCGCCAAAACACCTTCTGCAACGGCAGCGCGTGTAGCGTTCAAAGCGTCAATGATGCGGTCCTTCTTCTCGTTGATTTCAACCTCCGAGGCGCCACCAACCTTGACAACAGCAACACCACCTGAGAGTTTTGCAAGGCGCTCAACGAGTCGCTCACGATTATATTCATGATCCTCTGCAGCAATCATGTCTCGAATCATTTGCACGCGTTCCTCCACAGCAATGGCACTACCGCCACCTTCCATGAGAATACATTCATCTCGAGATATCGTGGCTTTCCTGCACGACCCAAGCAAACGATCTGAAAAATCGTTATGATCAAGGCTAAGTCCTAAATCTTCCGAAATCATCTGTGCTCCTGTGAAAACAGCAATATCCTGCAGTTGATTAATCCGCATATCACCAAAACCAGGTGCCTTCACTGCGCAGCCAGAAATTCTTCCTTGCATTTTGTTGTATAGAAAGGTGTGCATTGCCTCCCCTTCCAAATCCTCGGAAATAACCAAAAGTGGCCGTTTCTGTTGAATGGCGTAGTTCAGCGCCGGAAGTATATGCGCGACAGCTGTGAGTTTACGATTTGCCACAAAAACCAAGGCATTATCCAATTCACACTTCTGTGACTTAGTGTTCGTCACAAAATAAGGTGAGGTATACCCACGTTCAAAGGACATGCCTTCAACCAGCTCGAGTTCTGTATTAAGAGAACGGCCCTCTTGTGTTGTGATGATGCCGTCCTTACCAACCTGCTGCATCGCATCCCCAATCAGCGCCCCAATTTCATTATCCATGTTAGCCGATATCATCGCCACCTGTGTGATCTCTGATTTGGATGTCACCGGTTTTGCCTGCTCCGCAAGGGAGGCCAGCACCTCACGGCACGCCAGATCAATACCGCGCTTGAGGTCCATTGGATTTGTGCCGGTGGCAACACTGCGATATCCCTCGCGAAAGATGGCACCCGAAAGAATTGTGGCTGTTGTCGTGCCATCGCCCGCGTTGTCGTTCGTTAAGCCGGCCACCTGCCGGACGAGGTTTGCACCCAAATTCTCAAAACTGTTCTCAAATTCAATGTGCTTCGCGACCGTCACACCGTCTTTTGTGATCTTCGGACTTGCGTACGGCATTTCCAGCACAACATTTCGCCCTTTGGGCCCAAGCGTGACGCCCACCGCCTTCACGAGGTTTTCGACGCCAATAAGGAGTGCCTTGCGTGCCTCCATCGAGTAGCGGATGTCTTTGGGCGTTGAGCCGTACTGCATGCGGCGCGTAAATGTGCGCTGCCACATTTTCTCTGGATGCAAATTCTATCAATATATAAAATATAAACTCCACCCAAGCATGCAAACATAAACAAAAAAA
>NW_918074.1:0-3669 GCF_000209065.1 Trypanosoma cruzi
TTGTTTCGAATTTGAATGGTGGTGGTCAGAGACACTCTCTTTCAATGTCTGTTTGCGTGTCACACACTGGACGCCAAACAACCCTGAACTATCCGCTGCTTGGAGGAATTTCGCGAGCTCTTGCCCACAGGGGTGCTGCACTCGGCGGATCGTTTTCGAGCGGCTGCTGCACCGCACGTTGTGGTCTAAATTCTTGTTTCGAATTATGAATGGTGGTGGTCAGAGGCACTCTCTGTCAATGTCTGTTTGCGTGTTCACACACTGGACGCCAAACAACCCTGAACCATCCGCTGCTTGGAGGAATGTCGCGAGATCTTGCCCACAGGGGTGCTGCAGTCGGCGGATCGTTTTCGAGTGGCTGCTGCACCACACGCTGTGGTCTAAATTTTTGTTTCGAATTATGAATGGTGGTGGTCAGAGACACTCTCTGTCAATGTCTGTTTGCGTGTTCACACACTGGACGCCAAACAACCCTGAACCATCCGCTGCTTGGAGGAGTTTCGCGAGATCTTGCCCACAAGGGTGCTGCACTCGGCGGATCGTTTTCGAGTGGCTGCTGCACCGCACGTTGTGGTCTAAATTTTTGTTTCGAATTATGAATGGTGGTGGTCAGAGGCACTCTCTTTCAATGTCTGTTTGCGTGTTCACACACTGGACGCCAAACAACCCGGAACTATCCGCTGCTTGGAGGAGTTTCGCGAGATCTTGCCCACAGGGGTGCTGCACTCGGCGGATCGTTTTCGAGCGGCTGCTGCACCGCACGTTGTGGTCTAAATTCTTGTTTCGAATTATGAATGGTGGTGGTCAGAGACACTCTCTTTCACTATCTGTTTGCGTGTTCACACACTGGACGCCAAACAACCCTGAACCATCCGCTGCTTGGAGGAATGTCGCGAGATCTTGCCCACAGGGGTGCTGCAGTCGGCGGATCGTTTTCGAGTGGCTGCTGCACCACATGCTGTGGTCTAAATTTTTGTTTCGAATTATGAATGGTGGTGGTCAGAGACACTCTCTTTCAATGTCTGTTTGCGTGTTCACACACTGGACGCCAAACAACCCTGAACTATCCGCTGCTTGGAGGAATTTCGCGAGCTCTTGCCCACAGGGGTGCTGCACTCGGCGGATCGTTTTCGAGCGGCTGCTGCACCGCACGTTGTGGTCTAAATTCTTGTTTCGAATTATGAATGGTGGTGGTCAGAGACACTCTCTTTCACTATCTGTTTGCGTGTTCACACACTGGACGCCAAACAACCCTGAACCATCCGCTGCTTGGAGGAATGTCGCGAGATCTTGCCCACAGGGGTGCTGCAGTCGGCGGATCGTTTTCGAGCGGCTGCTGCACCGCACGTTGTGGTCTAAATTTTTGTTTCGAATTATGAATGGTGGTGGTCAGAGACACTCTCTTTCAATGTCTGTTTGCGTGTTCACACACTGGACGCCAAACAACCCTGAACCATCCGCTGCTTGGAGGAATGTCGCGGGATCTTGCCCACAAGGGTGCTGCAGTCGGCGGATCGTTTTCGAGTGGCTGCTGCACCGCACGTTGTGGTCTAAATTTTTGTTTCGAATTATGAATGGTGGTGGTCAGAGGCACTCTCTGTCAATGTCTGTTTGCGTGTTCACACACTGGACGCCAAACAACCCTGAACCATCCGCTGCTTGGAGGAATGTCGCGAGATCTTGCCCACAAGGGTGCTGCACTCGGCGGATCGTTTTCGAGTGGCTGCTGCACCGCACGTTGTGGTCTAAATTTTTGTTTCGAATTATGAATGGTGGTGGTCAGAGACACTCTCTTTCAATGTCTGTTTGCGTGTTCACACACTGGACGCCAAACAACCCTGAACCATCCGCTGCTTGGAGGAATGTCGCGAGATCTTGCCCACAGGGGTGCTGCAGTCGGCGGATCGTTTTCGAGCGGCTGCTGCACCGCACGTTGTGGTCTAAATTCTTGTTTCGAATTATGAATGGTGGTGGTCAGAGACACTCTCTTTCACTATCTGTTTGCGTGTTCACACACTGGACGCCAAACAACCCTGAACCATCCGCTGCTTGGAGGAATGTCGCGAGATCTTGCCCACAGGGGTGCTGCAGTCGGCGGATCGTTTTCGAGTGGCTGCTGCACCACACGCTGTGGTCTAAATTTTTGTTTTGAATTATGAATGGTGGTGGTCAGAGACACTCTCTGTCAATGTCTGTTTGCGTGTTCACACACTGGACGCCAAACAACCCTGAACTATCCGCTGCTTGGAGGAATTTCGCGAGATCTTGCCCACAGGGGTGCTGCAGTCGGCGGATCGTTTTCGAGTGGCTGCTGCACCACATGCTGTGGTCTAAATTTTTGTTTCGAATTATGAATGGTGGTGGTCAGAGACACTCTCTTTCAATGTCTGTTTGCGTGTTCACACACTGGACGCCAAACAACCCTGAACTATCCGCTGCTTGGAGGAATTTCGCGAGCTCTTGCCCACAGGGGTGCTGCACTCGGCGGATCGTTTTCGAGCGGCTGCTGCACCGCACGTTGTGGTCTAAATTCTTGTTTCGAATTATGAATGGTGGTGGTCAGAGGCACTCTCTGTCAATGTCTGTTTGCGTGTTCACACACTGGACGCCAAACAACCCTGAACCATCCGCTGCTTGGAGGAATGTCGCGAGATCTTGCCCACAGGGGTGCTGCAGTCGGCGGATCGTTTTCGAGTGGCTGCTGCACCACACGCTGTGGTCTAAATTTTTGTTTTGAATTATGAATGGTGGTGGTCAGAGACACTCTCTGTCAATGTCTGTTTGCGTGTTCACACACTGGACGCCAAACAACCCTGAACTATCCGCTGCTTGGAGGAATTTCGCGAGATCTTGCCCACAGGGGTGCTGCAGTCGGCGGATCGTTTTCGAGTGGCTGCTGCACCACATGCTGTGGTCTAAATTTTTGTTTCGAATTATGAATGGTGGTGGTCAGAGACACTCTCTTTCAATGTCTGTTTGCGTGTTCACACACTGGACGCCAAACAACCCTGAACTATCCGCTGCTTGGAGGAATTTCGCGAGCTCTTGCCCACAGGGGTGCTGCACTCGGCGGATCGTTTTCGAGCGGCTGCTGCACCGCACGTTGTGGTCTAAATTCTTGTTTCGAATTATGAATGGTGGTGGTCAGAGACACTCTCTGTCAATGTCTGTTTGCGTGTTCACACACTGGACGCCAAACAACCCTGAACTATCCGCTGCTTGGAGGAATTTCGCGAGATCTTGCCCACAGGGGTGCTGCAGTCGGCGGATCGTTTTCGAGTGGCTGCTGCACCGCACGTTGTGGTCTAAATTTTTGTTTCGAATTATGAATGGTGGTGGTCAGAGACACTCTCTTTCAATGTCTGTTTGCGTGTTCACACACTGGACGCCAAACAACCCTGAACCATCCGCTGCTTGGAGGAGTTTCGCGAGATCTTGCCCACAAGGGTGCTGCACTCGGCGGATCGTTTTCGAGTGGCTGCTGCACCGCACGTTGTGGTCTAAATTTTTGTTTCGAATTATGAATGGTGGTGGTCAGAGGCACTCTCTTTCAATGTCTGTTTGCGTGTTCACACACTGGACGCCAAACAACCCTGAACTATCCGCTGCTTGGAGGAATTTCGCGAGATCTTGCCCACAGGGGTGCTGCAGTCGCGGATCGTTTTCGAG
>NW_918075.1:0-3671 GCF_000209065.1 Trypanosoma cruzi
GGCTGTCGGTGCGCGGCAACAGCATCAGCGGCAGGCTTCTGTCTGTGCCGTCGTACCCGCGCCGTGCGGACCTCGTGCAGAGCACGCTGACGCTCCACGGGAACGCCGGCAGCGGGCCCGTCGTGATGGACGGCACCGTTGCGCTCGGGGGCACCGGCCGAAGGTTTGTCGTGGGGTGCCTGACGCTCAACGGGCAGGCACTGCGGCCGTTCGACTACAGGTCCGCCGGCATCATCGGGGAATTCCGCCCCGTGGCGTGCAGCGTGTGCGACGCCGACGTGCGCTGCTTTGCTGCTGCGACGAGGGCGATGTCGGGGTCGTGCGGCTGCCGCTGTGCTGAGGGCGGGTACGGGCGCGACTGCCTGCCGGTGTACCTGCCGCGCGTGGACGGGTGCAACCGCACGCCCGAGAAATCACTGCTGAGCCACACGGCGACGCTGACGGAGACGCACAGCCCGACGCCGACGTGGACACCGACACCGACACCGAGTCTGAGGAGGACGCAGTACGGGACGACGGAGACGCTGCAGGTGACGGAGACGGTGGAGCTGTCGCCCACGCGGACCCCGACAGCGTCGGTGAGCGGCACGCTCTGGTGGAGCGATGTAGCGTGCCCGACGCTTACCGTGACGACGACGGCGGCTGGTGGGAGCCTGACGCAGAACGACATCCGCGGCGGTGGGAGCGCCGTCCCGACACGGCTGGTGGTGGCGCTGCCGCCGCCGTTCCGCTGGGCAGGCGACCCACAGCTCGGCACGCACCTGAGCTTCGTGCCGGTGTCGACGGCACAGCCGAGCGGGTTCGGCGGTCTGTGGGGAGCGATGCTGCGCAACGCGACGTGGGTGCGCAACGCGACGAATCCGTCCACCGTCCTGGAGCTGGCTGTGCCCGTGCACCGCGGTTACTTCATTGCTGCCGACGAGACGATAGTCATTCGCTGCGACGCTGCGGCAGTGTCCGGCGGCTGCAAGGGTGTGCTGCTTGGTTCCTTCACTATCAGGTCGAACACGCTGCCCGCTGCTGCCGGCGTCCTCTCGGCGATCACCGGCGTTGTTGCGGGTGCTGCGGCTGTTGCCGCGGTGGTGACCGGCGGGCTGGGCTCCGTCCTGGAAATGCAGGCGGTTGGCGTGTTTGCGAGGATGTCATGCGCCTCGGCGCAGGAGCGTGCGAGCACCGTTGCGCTGCCGTACTTCCTGTCGGTGTTTGCTGCCCTTGATCCGCTGTGGATGGTGGTGGGCGACGCGCTGCTCGCCGCTGTGTTTGGGTGCGTGCACTGCGGTGTGACGGCGGCCTTCCAGCGGTGGCGCGGCGTGGACGCTGCGAGTGCGTGGGCTGCGATGCGCTTCCCGAGCCTGACGTACGTCGTGGCGCACGCGATGCACCTCGGCATCTTCTTCGGCTCCGTGCTTTCACTGGCGATGCCCGACGCCCGCGTGCAGCACCGCGTAATTGGTGCCGTTGGCGTGCTGTACGGTGTGGCGTTCCCTGCTGGTGTGTGCTACTTCATCGCCCGCCACACGGGCGCGAGCTTCACGAACTACTGGCAGTTTTCGAGGAAGCCGCTGCACGAGCGCCTGCTGTACCCTGTCGGGTATTGGCACCCCGCGGCGCAGCAGCGGATGTACGGCAGCATGCTGACGAACATGAGGGGCAGCCACGTGTACTGGTGCGTGTTCCAGCTGTCGGTGCTGTGCGTGGTGGGCCTGATTGCGGCTGTGCAGTCGCCCGTGGGAGGCTGCCACGTCCAGTACTTCTGCATGGCGGCTGTGCTGCTTGCGGGTGCGGGCGTGGTTGCCTTCACGAACATGATGCGCTCGGCCTTCCTGACGGTGATGCAGACTGCGAGCTTTGTGCTCCTTGCGGCGCTGTGCCTGGTCAGCGCGGCCAACCATCTTGCGCCGAGCGACGGCGGTGCGAGGGCGTACGCGGCACTTCTGATGCTGCTGACCACTGTGGTGCTTGCGGTCACTGTGTACAGCTTCGTTGTGTGGTACGCGGAGGACCGCCACTGGCAGGAGCTGCGCGAGCCGCGGCGTGGCGGACTGGAGGCGCTGCTGCGCGATGACGACGAGAGCGACGAGGAGACGCCGAAGCCGCACGACGTGACGTCATCGTCGTACGCCTCAGGCACCACCGTTGCGTTGTCGTACCGACCACCCGCACCGCCGTTGCAGCCCATGGCCGGTGACACCCGCTCAGACGCACTGAGCTTGTTCGACCGTGCATCCAGTGCGAGCTGCAGCATTAATTATGCTCTTCTGGACAGGTGAAGATGCTCCGCTTGACGAAAAAGTTGGCGCAGTTTCTTTCTTTTGGGATGGAAAGGCTCCGACCCAAACAGTCTCTTTACGCGGTGAGAAGACGCAAAGCCCCTTGCAGATGCGGCATAACGTGGACACTTCTGGAAGGTATCTGCTTTCTTTCCATTATTCATAGATTTATTGGGTGATTGCTTCGTTGCTTTTATTTTATCGATTATCGACGAAAACGGATTATAGAACTATCACGCCAACCCGGGGCGGATGCGTAACAAATGTGTGTGCGTGTGTTTTGCGCCCGCCGCTGCAGCACCGAGTATGGGGGCTGCTGCTCTCTCTATTTCATATCTGTACTCAATAATGAGGACATGCTTGACGGTGGTGGCTGGTGTGCGGGCCATAGGATGCATTCAGGAAAACGTTAGAGAAAACAATCGATGAAGCCCTTCTGTGACGCGTCCCCTCCTGGAAGCTGTGAGTGCGCGTTGCTGGCTGACATGAGGGAGGGCGTGGGTGCCACGGCTGTGCAGCTGCGCAGCCACCCATCGGACTCCGCCCCGACCGCGTCATTGATTGTTGGTTTTTGTTGGTTTGTTTCTATTTGTTTGTGCGGGCGCCTGCAGTGACTCTCCCTCCTGTTGCACGATGACTGTGTGGGAGGGCATGCCTGTCGCTCTTTATACTTCTGATTTTGTGTAGAGCGAACAACAAGAGAATGAACGAAGAATTATTCGGAATGACGTATTACTTTGCTTGTATATCGATGTATTCTTGTGGGCTATTGTATCATTTCTTTTTTTTTTCTAGTAACTTGTGAAGAGAATGATCGCGTGAGAGCTGGCGAAATTAGTATATATATATACATCCTGATAAACGAATGCACTCCTTTATGATACTTTTCCTATCTTATGAATTCTTGGGGAGAACACGAATTTATTGGGGCATGGAACCGATTGGTGCCAGATATTTTTCTATTTCTCCATTCTACCCGTCCCCTTTTTGTTTCCTACCTCGCGGCGGGGTCTTGTGGTTGGAGGAGTCCAATGTCCGCCACTTCGTAAGAAATAATATTTCAGATCCTATCTGAGTGCAAAGTCCAAGTGAGGGGTCAAAAGAATATATATATATAATCAGAAAACAACATTGAGGCAATGAACTGCCCTTGCTTTACCTTCTGTTTCCTTCCTGTCGTGTTTGGTTTCTTTGGATAATTTAATGATCCGTCCAGCGGCCCAGAAGATTATTCTCTTTTTTTTCCTCTACGTTGCTCCGCACATTTCTCAGTGTTTGTTGCGGCCACAAACGGGTAGTTTGAGTAGCGAATAGTTTTTTATTTTTGACGTCGTTTTGTGTTAGGCACTAACGCGGGCACGTTCGTCAAGCATCCACTCTCCACAGCATGGCGCCTGGTAT
>NW_918077.1:0-3676 GCF_000209065.1 Trypanosoma cruzi
TCGTAGATCGGTCGCTCCACGTCAGCCTTCGGAAATGTCTTCAGTCCCAAGAGGTGGTGGCACTTCTTCCTGCAGAGAGGTGCCTTCACGGACACCCATCCCGTCGTCGCCTGAATGAGCAGAGGTGCCCACACTCGATGAGGCCGGTGGAGACGCCAATTCGCCGCTGCCATCCGTCTCCGTCTCCTCCTCCCTTGTTCCGTGCAAGCCACGGCCCCCAGAAGACACTGCGGCAGCATCACTGCCTTCAGGTGCTTCCACGGAGGATTGTGGCCGTGGATGCGCCTCCTCAACTTCCTGCTCTGCCTCCTCCTCTTCAGGTGATGATGGTGTTTCCTCTTCTTTCTCAATAGAGGACTCCTTACCAGGGCTTGGAATACGGACTGTGCTGGCACTGAGTATCGATGCAGAGGGAGCCTCGGGCGCCAAAACATTGTTAGGGCTTGTATTTTGTCTCTCAGTATCCCCGTTACCCAACGCTGCATGGCTGCCGTGGGGTTCTTCGTTTCTCTTGACTGGAGTAGCCTCAAATTCACCAGTGGGCCTCGGCGGAATCTCCGGCACCGAGCGTGACTCCTCACCAGGGTTTGGAATAGGGACTTTGCTGGCATTGAGCATCGTCCTTCCTCTTCTATAGATTATGCGGTTGTACAGCAGGACGTTGCTCACCGTCACGTGGCTGCTTTCCAAACCCTCCTTATTCTCCGCGCCAAAATAAAAGTGCGAGATCCTGTGCTCTTTAAACAGATCCCCGTTGTAGTGCCCAGAATAAACCTGCATTCTATCAACGTACACATACCAGTCATTGAAATCCATTTGCAGCATTACTTGATGTGTTTTGTTTGGTTGCCAATTATACCTACCTTCGTAATATTCATATTGTTCATAACCCTCATCATCTTCATAATCCTCATCATCTTCATCATCCTCATAATCTTCGCCAACTTCATCATCTTCGGCACCTTTATAAGCTCCATTGGGAAGTGTGAACATCCACTTTTTGTCGTGGGTGTACGACAGACCAAAGAGGACCGTGCTGCTGGTGTCATTCATCCTCACACCCATCAAGGGGATGGGACTGCTGCTTTCTTTCGGCACCTCGTGGATGGACACCGTCGCCACAAGAGTGAACTTGTTGTTAGCAAAGTAGTACGGCACATTCTGCCCCATGTCGCCAACAGGCCACACCGCCCCTGCTCCAGACCCTTTGAACGTCCATCCATTGGGAACCCTTCTCTCCCCATTCGTCACTGTTGCATTCACACAGAGGTACTCGTCCTTCCATGTGTTCTCAGAGTTCCCGGACAAGAAGCCAACAAGCCCGTCGGTGGGAACACGACCATTGCACATACCCTTCTTTCTCGGGTCGACAGTGGCGCTGGAACCGGAACTGCATGTTTGCAAGGTGCTGTTCAAATCCTTCCATGTCTTCACCATGGATTTGATCCGCTCCAGCTGCTCCCTCAGGCTCACGGCGACAAGACTGTATGACCCGTCATCACCCTTCTTGTTTTCGTACACTGAGATCAACTTTTCATTCCCACTCTTCATCAACAGCGAGCTGGCGGCAGCGTCATCACCTTCACGGGATATCGGCCCAACATCATACACGCGTGTATTGTCCGTCACCCAAAGGTGGAGCCGACCCTTTTGTTTATTGTCTTTGCCGTTCTCCTTGGAATACACTGGCAGGGTGACGAGCATCACATCCTTGTCCTCAATTGTCACTTTGATGAAGGCATTCTGGACGCCGTACCCTTTTCGATCATGTGAGTTGCCCCACACGCGAGTAAGTTTCTCACCATATGTATACCAACTGGCTCCACTCTCAGTGGATGCGTACACGTCGCGGTAACCTCGCTCACAAGAAGCCATCATGAGGAATCTGTCATCTCCCCACTCCACGATGGTCGGGTCCCTGCAGCCATCAACATCCGCTTCGTGCGAAAGCTTCCACTTATTCTCTGGCTTATCAAAGCGCATGGACAGCAATGAAGTCTTTCCGTCCTCATCTGTGGCCTGCATGGGAAACATGAGCGTACCGTCCTTTGTCTTAATCCCCGACCCTCCGCCAGAAACCAACTGAGTCAAAAATTTAGCAGTGCGTTCATCGTTTCCAAATGTCACCGCATGAGTCTCATTCCACGTGATTTCATTGCCACCACTGACGCTTCCCCTTACCAGCAAAAGCCCCCAGTCACGTGCATTGGCCGATTTACCCACCGACGGTGTAACGCTCTGATTTCTCAGAAGCATGTAGACACTGTCGCCATCCACAACTGTCGTTGGCCGCATTGTGTCTTTTGCCTCGACGTTACCCGTCGCAACACCCTCTGGAAACTGCACCACCAAACTTGTGTCCTCCGTCAATATCTCCGTTGGCTTACCATCAGTTAGATCGAGGTGCCTTGACGCAATCCCAGCACGGCTGCAGCTTTCTCCTTTTTCCTTGCACAGCGCTTCAGCAACGAAGAACACGTTATTGTTCACCTCAACAAGGCTGGGAACGCGGAGCGAGAAGAATTTTTCATTAACTTTTGTAGGGGCTTCCCATTGAGAGGATGTCCATCCGATCCCTGTGAATGGATCAACGTCAGTCCCTGCCTGCACAGCGTGCGCAGCACCACTGGTGCCGCATAACACGACGAGGAGAAGCAGCACCGCAGAATGGAAAAGATGCCGGGACATGTTAGGCCTCTGATGCCCACTCTCTCCTTCCTTCCTTCCTCCTTTCGCTGGATCCGGCCACGCAAGTACGGTTGTGTGTGCAGGGTGCCTTCACAGCAGCAACGCTTGAGAGTATATAAATACGTGTGTGTGGGCGGTGTGTGTGTGTGTACTGTTGTTGTTCCTTTCAGAACCCTCAGAGTGCACAGTAGCGATTCGCGCTTGTTTTACTTCCTTTTTTTGTGTGTGAAGGAAATGGAAAAAGTCATGGAGGAGAAACACAGCGAGTTGCAAGGGAAACCAGTGCGCACCGGCAGCAGCCACCCGCCATGGACGAGGAGAAGAGACCCACCGCCTCCAGAACATTCTCACGGCCAAAGGGATACGGCCACATCCCCGCAGCCAACACAACGCACCCGGAGCGAGCACCCACCCCGCCAGCCACACGTTGAAGCGGACCCTCACCCATCCACCAGTCACGCGGCACCAAAATTTGCACAGCCATCCCGCCTTCAATGGGATGCGGTGCTTCACGCGGTGACACAAAATAAATATTCACCTGGACCGCTTTCCTCATCCTGAGGTTATCAATCACAGAAAACAAACTAGACGGGAATGAGAATTAAATGGAATAAGAGTGGGTTCACCACATCCTCAAACTTTACACCAAGTAAATGTATATATGTATACATCATCCTATAGCCACAATTGTGGCCCGCTCACTCTACTCGGAATGGATATATGTATATATATTACTTAAGAAATGGCAGACTTTGGGGTCCTCCAGACAAAAGACTCCGCCGCTGCCCTTCGCAAGTTCCACCCCTTCGCCACGTCCTGAAGTGTAAAAACACGACCGCGTGACATGCCGTCTGCGGGGTTGCCTTTGTGCAGACCGCACGTAGGCAACGGATGCCTGTACTCCGCGAGAGTCCAAAAACTCATATATCCGTTGCAGCTCCCACGTCATGGCGTGTGATTTTGATCTGCCTTTATTCGCCCCTCCTTG
>NW_918078.1:0-3676 GCF_000209065.1 Trypanosoma cruzi
TTCCTTCGCGTTTCAATAGACGACTTGAGTTCTTCATTTTTGTGCGGACCCACGAGTTGTTGTTGACGGCAATGGCACTTATGGCATTCACAATCTCCAGCCCCAACGGCAGTGGGAAGGGGCGCAATAAGTCCTCGATGCCGTGGAAGAGAAAATCCAAATTCTTGATTATGTTGGTCGCATCGCTTCGACTGCTGATCTCACATCGAAATTTCGTAAAATGCGCGACAATCTCTTCTAGCACAAGACGTATAAGGAAGGGCGGCTGCTCCGTCTGTCGCAAGGCACGCACAATCCCGGCCTTGGTGTTGCAAATCACATCTAGAATTGCCAACCGACGCACGATGTTCCGAAATTGTTGCTGAATTGCGACCATGTGCTTCTTTGACATTTTGGATAATGGTTCGGTGCTACTATTGCTCGCGGGGTCAAGCACAGGCCCCACAGCGCCCCACAGCCAAATCAACCAGGGGAATGGGAGCAGTATTTTTGCATTTTCGGGGCGATCAACAATTTTCTCAATATGGCCAAGAACACGCAGGGTGATAATCTCCTTTGAATCTTCCTGCGTGGGTGAAATCACGGAGACCCTACTCACGCTGTCCGCCGCATTGTTAGCCCCGCGGTCCTCGTGCACCGCGACATTTGCATCCGAGGCAACTTCAGAAGAAAGACGAGAGTCTCCAGTGACGGAAAGAACAGGTGGAGTGCCTGCACCGACGCTGCGCAGCAGACGCTCCAGCAGAAACAAGACCGCCTGTATCGCCTGTGGGACCTGAAGGACGAGGTGAATGTTTGCCCTGGATCGAGGGCACCGATGCGTGTCATCAAGAAGAGGTCGTATGTCACTTACGCATTGCAGGTCGTGAGAGAAGTCAAAACTATACTCGCGTCTTGTCACGCGCAGCTCCGGCGACAGCAACCCAGGCATGTAGCCTTGAAGAGGACCCGATTTTCCAACGGAGGCCATGGAAATATGACTGTGTTCCGAGTGTCTCGTTGTACGTCGCTTCGTTTTAGACGAGCTGCTCTGCTGTAGGTGCAACAGCGTCGTCTCCTCGTTTTCGGTCGGCTGAAAGGCATCAAATGCCATCTGAAAAAGACAATTGAAGGTTGGTAGGCGAATAGGAACGGAAGAAGAAGTATCCGTCATGACCGCCCCCAGCATCTCATACCCATGGTACTTCATGAAATGTTCACGGAACCTTTTATTGGTGTGGTGCATAAGAGATATGATGCGAAGGGCAAAGACACGAATCGCCTCGCTACTGTGATTTATGCCACCAACCAGCCCAATGAGGAACGAGAGACCACTGTTTCCAAACGCACCCCCTATAAGGTCGCACATGGCGGTGTTGGTGAGGGCAATATCAAACATCATACGCAGCATCTCCGTCTTCACAAAATCTGCCATTTTAGAGTTCGACGCGGAAAGAAGAAACTGTAGGGTTTGCTCCATTTCACGCGACTCCTTAAATAACCTCTCCACGAGGGTGATAACATTCTCGACACATTCCGGGGGAAGTTCCAAGCTTAGAGACAAGATGCGCTCAAATCGACCCGGCACCGCCCGAAAGATGGCAACATTCTCCGAAAGCAACAAGGCATCGCTCAGTTCACGCAGGATGCACAAAATAACGGTGGGATGGACACCCTGTTCATGGATAACATCAAGCAGAAGTGATAAGATATCCTGCGTAGTGGAATGTGCCCGCATAACTTTACCGCCCCCACGTGGAATTGTGCTGGCAATTAAAATGGCAGGGACTTCAATGGGAATATTTTCCCACTTAAGCATGTCCTCTCTCAGTTGCCCAATTACATGGTCACCTACCATGCGATTAAGTTCCTCCTCCGTTGTTGTCAACTTCATCGCCGTGCAGACAAACTGAACACAAAGTTTGGCAATCATCACAAAATTCGTGGATGAGTTTTTTGCCTTCACAAGCGTCCGCAGCGCCCAATTCACCACATCTTCGTGCAAAAACATCTCCTGCACGTTTAAAGGACTACAAGCCATAACACTATGCACCGAGACACCTTTATTCTTCCCCGCCAGACCTCCATTCACGCTAACGCACAGTTGTGTGGTGCCGGAGACCATTTGACTCTCTACGCTCAGGAGTGGATGACATGAGATGGGAACCTCCCGTGAGGACCGTGGGCCCGCCTGATACATTCGCTGCACATCCTTCTCCGAAAGAGAACCATCAAACAGTTCAATGCTTGCAATGAAGCCAAAAAAGGATGGCTCGTCACGATAACCACCAAACGCAAACTGCAGCCTGTCCTTTTTTGTGGGAGTCTTCGGAAACGAAATGGACAAACTGTTCTCCGTTTTTCGCCCATTGATAAAAAGCAAGAATCCCGTCATGTTGTGCGTGAACGCCACGTGGGACCATGCATCGGCTGGGAACGAGGTGTCAGGGATGCTGGACAGCGTGACATCGGTGGAATGCCGTGTGCGCATCATCAGGCTGCAGGAGCGACCATTTGCAACGACTATTAACGCGACAGAAGTCCCAGATGATCCATCCGTAAAAGAAAACAGATGACACCCTTCTAACCAAACACACTTTGGATGTATCCATGCGGCAAAGCCATACCCGTTAAAGCGAGTGGTGGGGAAGCGGTCCACCATACAAACTACACTACCACAACCGGAAAAAAATAATACACCTCTCGGAAGCCCTGAACAGGTAAAGACATGTAGAAGAGAATCAATGACGTCCGCATCCGCTACGCAGGTCTGTTGAAGACACATTTCTTCCACCGCATGCAATAGATTCGGTAATGTTCTTTCAGCCACGCACAACGATGACAACAAGCTCATAAAAGCCATCGTGGTTTGAATTGCATACGCATTTAACGCACGGCATGGTGTGCAAAGTTTCTCAAGAATTATCACCTCATGGGCAAAGACACTGGCCTGAGAGCATGTGATTAGTGCAATAAGTGCCTCAATGATTGGGCTCTCGGCAAGCAGTTCGGCATTCCTTGGAGTTGCCACACAGAGAAGCATGAGTGTTGCAATAACACCGCGATAAATAAACTCTGACACGGCGTTCAGAGTATCAATGCGAAGAAGAGCCTCCGCAATAAAATCGCATCCCTCCTTAGACAAAACGCAGTTAAACAAAAGGAGTGCCAGGTGCCATGCGTAGGCCGACCCTCCTGTCAGAAGGGTATCCCAGTGTGCGGGTAGCAACTCATAACCTCCAGAGGCACGACTGATCCCTGGTGACGACAAAGGCGATGGCGACAACGGTGGAAAACCTGTGTTATTTAACATATTTCGACCACCACCATTGTTCATGGAATCATCGTGTAGTGCCTGACGCCTAAGGGAGAAGCTGTCGCTCGTCGCAACCTCCACCAAAAATTCAATGAGCTCCGAGGCCCAGGCCTGCGTTCCCTCCACGGCAAGGCTGGCATCTTTTCCGGGCACGTTCGTGGGTATAGGCAGCGAGAATTCGACCTTCGACACGTTTGAGGCGGCAATGACCCACAGTCTTACAAGCTCGTCCCGATGTTCCCCCCTGCACAATGCCTTGTTGGCAGCACACCCACGCACCATGCAATTTACTAACCCAAAATAGACAAGGAAGGCCGTAAACTGCATCCCCTCGTTTCCCCCCTCGGCCGTGCCCCCAGAAAGTAAAGAACAAGTGCGGAT
>NW_918079.1:0-3684 GCF_000209065.1 Trypanosoma cruzi
TTTTGGCTGCAGGATCCCAAAGTTCTGCCACTTCGTAAGTAATAAATAAATAAATATTCCATCGGAATGGAGTGAGCGGGCCACAATTGAGGCTAACGTATGGTATAATATATAAATGCACTTACTTGCTGCTAAACTTTGGGAATGTGGTGAATCCACTCTTATCCCATTTATTCATTTCTTATTCCTATCTGGTTTGGTTTCTATTATCGATAAACTCATGATCCGGCCGGCTGCCTGGAAGATTATTCTAATTTATTTATCGATCTATCTATCTATGTGTGCTTATATATTTCCTCTGAAAGGATTCTTTTCTGTAGAAATGCCCTTGCGAGCAATTGCCAATTTTTTTTTCCATTGATTACTGCTTTACATTTTTTATTATTGTTTTTCGTGTCTAACTCTGCCGCCGGGTTTTATCACAGAAAAAGAAAAGGGCTCAAACGGATGGAGACCCCTATGGTGGTGCTGCCTTTTGTTGTTTGCGCCCAATAGGCCAATAAAGAAAGAAGATTTGGCCATTACGACAGGGTGCTGATTGAGGTACTGTTTCTTGCGGTTGTTTTTTGCGGTGGTGATGGGGGAGGTGATTGGGGAAACACTGGGCACAAAATGTGACTTGAAATCCTGAACTGCGTTTTCAGAATGTCTGGGTGGCTGTCGCCCTGAGCTATAACAATTTCCTGTAATTAAGAATAGCTACCTTTTATTTTTGTGCCTGCGACGTCTTTATGCTGAACTGAAGTCTCTTTTCTTATTCGCGGGTGTCGATAGGACAGTTTAAAATATGTTTGTTGTTTTCGGGCATGTAGGATGTCTGGTGACTGTGCTTTTTTTGGGAGTTTACATGAGAGGAGTGGGGATTGAGCAGTGCGGGGTGTGTGGTGAGTGCCGCGGGCTTGTTGGTCCGCGATTTGGGTGCCCTCCAAAATTCATGGCATTTTGGACTCAACGAACACTTTTATTCTTTATGGAATCATGTGGTATTACAGATGGCACCCTGGACTGTTGTGTTCCGCCATCCTTTTTTTTTTTACTGGATGTATGAGAGCTTTGCATGATGCGGCGAGAACTGCGTTTGTTACTGTGCCATTGGCCTCTTTTTTTCTTTTAGCCGTTTTTACTTTTGTTGCCTATTTCATTACTGGTCATGTTGGGACTCCTGCGTGCTCCGTGCCTCCACTTCACTCACCAAATGGAGGTGCATGGCCATTGCGCTGGAAGGAGTCTTTTTTTTTTTCACATCCACGGAGAACCATCATTGAGCACATTTTTCTTTTGTACTTCTTTTGCTTTCTTTCAGGAGATGCTCCCTTGGCTTTGCCTCCAACGGGATATGCGCAGAGTTACACGCGCTTTAGAAACCGAAGCCACGAGCCTTTTTGGAAAGGGTGCTTTATCTCTTTTCCAACATTAAATTTGTTGTCCATGTTGATGTTTTTGGTGGCGGGAGGGTGGAGCCCCTACTTGGCGACGATCCCACGTATGGTTTGGTGGTGGTCCGACCAGGGCGGACTATATCCACTGCGTCGGGGAAAGGCTTCTGGTGGATCGAACGACACGGCGGCTGGGGGAAATAATAACGGGACGGTCGCTATCCCGTTGATGGTGGTCCCGCTGATGCTCGATCTGATGGAATTTCGGAGGATGATGTGCAACATCAGTGTGCCCATCCGGCTGTTGGTTTTGGTGCAGAACGGGCGGGAGGCGATGCTGTCGTTGTGCCTGCAGGAACTCGAGAGGGTCTATGGGTGGTCCGGACGCCTGGTTGTGAGTCGTCACCCGGAAAACATCGGGTACAGCGCTGCGGTGAACATCGGGTTACGACTTGCACTCTCGCTGCCGCGCGAGGAAGTGCCTTTTGTTTTTGTGGCAAACAGCGACGTAATGTTTTCACCCGATCTTCTTCCCAACCCTCTACGCGATGTGCATGAAATGACGAGGCATGATGCCGCTCGCATGGATGAGTTGGCGGCGGAAGTGGCGAATGAGCCGAGCGAGTACAGTCCCGTTTTGCGACGGGGCTTGAGGGTGCTGCGCTCCACGGTGAATGATGACCGATTGTCGACGTCTGCGCTGCTGCCTGACCGCGTTCGTTATGCTTCTGTGAAGGAGCGTGAAAAGGCATTTTCGAAACATTACGGGCACTTCTGCGCGTATTACAAAAGCAGTTGTTTTACATCTGTTATGTTGACACGCCTGGCGATCAGCACGGTGGAATACTTTGACGAGAACTTCTACCCAGATTGAGTGGAGGATGTTGACTACAGCTTGCGCCTCCGTTTGCTTGGATTTCAGGAGCGGAATGTCTTATACGGCAAATTTGTGCATCGTGGCAGCTCGAATATTCGTTTCTCTAATGAAATGGTGCTACCGGACGCTCTCTGGTACCGTCGCGTCAAGTCTTTGAGTGCGAACAAACCATATGCCATGATGAAGTGGAACCGTCCACGGGCGTGCAGTGGCGGGTGCAAGGGGCCATATAAAGGCATGGTCCCCCGCAGACGTTTGGGTGAAGGATGAGGCACGCATACAACGCATTCGGGTCCACGGGCATGACGAGGAGCAAGGGGTTCCAAAGGTTGAGTACGACAGGACACTTTTTCACCCTTTCACGACGAAAGGAAGATGAACTGGCGCCAGTCGCATGTTTTTTGTTTTTATTATTTTATTTTATTTTTCACTTCAAATATTGAAAGTTTTTTTTTATATTTACACAAATGATATTTAAGCGAGTACGCCATGGGCTTTAAGGAGCGCAAACATATATTTGGCATGACAGGGGGAGGGCGCAGCGTCCAAACGCGGCCGTGTAGCCGATGGTAGGAGAGGAAAGTAGAAATTAAGAAAAATTATGGATGATGGATGAGGGAGAAATAAAAGGGGAGGGAAGCAGAAAACAAGCCAAAAATATTGTGAGCACAACGCTGTTTCTTGCTGTGGGCGATCGACGCCCCAATTGGCTACTAATTTACCCACTGAAGGTAACACCCGTTTCCGCTGAATATGTTGCGTGCATATCTGTCGGGCTCTTTGTTTGTTTGTTTCCCGCACATTTATTTCTCCGTGCCGCCTGACCCACTCGTTTATTATTTCCTTCTCTGTTTTTGTGCGTGCACCGAGAGAGGGGCTCGGGGACATGAAGTGTGCTCCCCTTCTGTGACATGCCACCAAAAACAGGAGGAGAACAAAAAGAAAAGTGAAGCGGGGAGGGGAACCATCGCCACGCGTCCTTTTTCTCCGAGAAGGCTGCTCGCCACGCCACTGAGGCGCGCCGTGTGCTTCATGAGGCTCGCTGGACTCGATTGGGGAGCCGTGAGTGATAGTGCGTGAGAGTGTGGCGGATGCGTCTCCCAGGCGTCCCTAGAGGGCCCTCTGGCCATTGGGACTGCGTGGAATGCGGGATTTCGCGGGGCCCTTTGCCCGTTTTGTTTTTATTCTTCCATCCGCCCCTCCCAAACCTCAACACGGCGGCTGAGTCAACGACTGCGACGGGATCCGTTGCGTATTTCTGATTCTTTTTTGCGTTGCAGCGGCAGGCCTGGTGTGTCCTGCTCGGCAGACACGGTGGACGGGAGTGGGCTGCCCTATCGGGAAAACGATGGTCACGGCGGAGCGTGTTGCGCACTTCGCAATTTGGCGTGTTTGTGGCGATCCTTGCGGATGATGTGACGGCGCCTTTTT
>NW_918080.1:0-3684 GCF_000209065.1 Trypanosoma cruzi
ATCAAACACTGTTTCCCACATCCTGTTCTCAGCGCAAGCCAGCCCAAGGAACTTCGTGCCCATTCCATCCTCCAGCATCGCACCCAGCAGAGGAACGCTACTGCCGCCCGGAGGCATCTTTTCGATGACCACCGTCGCCACAAGAGTGAAGGTGGAATCCACAAAGGTGTACTGTTTATTATCTCCCCGGCTGTTCACGGGCCATATTCCCCCGGCCCCATGCCCTGTGAACTTAAAGCCACCCTCAATCCTTATTGCGCCCAATACGGTTGCATCCACGCAGCGGTACATGTCGTTCCACTTGCCGGCATCGGATGAATCGGACAAAACCCCCACAAGACCATTCGTGGGTGTAGACAACCCGGAGAAGAAGGCGTCCACTTCTATCCAATTCCTCACGATGGACTTGATTTTTCCCAGCTCCTCAATAATTCGGAAAAGAAAAACGCCATCCGTCTTCCCATTACCCATCCCCTGCAAAAGGTACAACGCATCACCGTAGTACAGCAGGGTGTTGGCAAACGCTCGCTTCGCACCAGTCTCCACAGAGAGCGGTCCAAAATAGACCGTGTGGTTGCTATCCGCGACCCAAAGGTAAAGCGCCTTGTCATTTCTCTCCCCCGGGGGATAGCCCACTTTCTGAGTATACAGCAAGACCTTCCTTCCGTATAATTCCACGGTGATGAGGGCTCCCACACGCCAACCCTCGCCCCGAGGAATTGCTTGTGTGGTGATCCACACGCGTGGGAGTAAATCAGAAGCTTTGGTCCACGTTGTCCCCATGTCACGCGACCGGAACACTTTCTGGCCGTCAACACAATAGGCAAGCATGAGAAGTTCTCTATTCTCCCATTCGGCAATGCGGGGGTCAACGCAGTCCGCAGCAGGAATGCCCTTTGAGACATCCCAGTTAACGCCCTTGTCCTTCGAGTAAAAAAGCATGGATTCAATGCCACGATCATTTTTCCTCGTCGCCATCATTGGAAACACAAGCCAGCCTTCTTCCGTCACAATGCCTGAGCCGCCACCACCCACAAAGTTCATCAAGTTCCTTTGCCGAGTACTTTCAGTGATCGAAGCCAAAAGCGACGTGGGTGCGCCCCACTCGATCAGTTCACCCTGCTTGGCGTCCGTGGACTGCGTGGCCTTACCCACGAGCAAATGAATATCCCAGCCATCGTCATTCCAACGCCTCCCAGTAGCATCACGAATAAGATAGTAACTTCCCACAAGTAGAAACACATCACTGCCCGTCGAAACTGCCGTGGGTAGAAGCGCAACGCCAAACCGATCCTTTGAACTTTCTCTGTTAAAAACGGTATATGCCCTCCAGTCGTCGGAACTGATATCAGCGACAATGGACGACCACGGCTCCGTCGCGTTGATGTACCCTGCAACAATTTCAGAAGTATATAGATCGGATGTATGCTGGGGACCATTATAGTCCTTATGACCTTCCGCAAAGGCAACCATCACTTCACCAGCAAGGGCAAAAGAGGGTGAGCCAAATGAATCCTTCATTTCAGTTGCACCACCACTTTTTATTACCACCTGCGTCTTCTGCGGCACAAAAAGATCAACCTCTTGCGGCAGCTGTGCATCCCCTGCCCCACTACTTCCATCAGCGGCCGCAGCTCCACAGGTGCAGCAGCACATCATCACAACGAGGAGCAGCACCGCGAAAGCAAACACATGCCGGGACATGTTGGGCCTCTGCGGCTCGCCCTCTCTTCCTTCCCTCCTCCTCCCGCTGGATCCGGTCACGCGGCGACGGTTGTGCGTGCGGGGTGCCTTCACTGCAGCAACAATTGAGAGCATATAAATATGTGTGTGTGGGCGGTGTGTGTGTGTTGTTGGTCCTTTCAGAGTGTTCAAATTTCACAATAGTGATTAGCGCTTAGAGTTTATTTTCCTTCCTAGCGTGACTGTGTTCAAGAAGTGGAGAGTAAAGCAACAACAGCGGCAATACATCAGACACGTCAGTGAGGAGCAGAGCACATCACCCACGCAAAGAGCGGGGCACGAGAAAATCCGAAAGGAACAGCGCGGAGAACCATCGCCCACACCAGCCCTCACACACACGCACCATCGCAGTGCCGTCAGTCCGCGGGTGAGAAGATTCGGCCTTCCACACAACAAACTCACACACCGCCAGCAGCCACACACCAATGGAAGAGAAGAAGAGACACAGCGCCACCGCCTCCAGTTCAATCCCACGGCCAACGGGATACGGCCACAGCCCGCTGCCGACACACAACGCACACGGAGCGAGCAATCACCCAATGAGCCACAAGCGGAAGCGGATCTCCATCCATCCATCCATGACGCGGCGCCTCGCCCCATGCGGTCACACGGAGTGCACCATTTCGTCAATAGACCTTATTCGTCGTCCATCCCTTAAAGATGCTTCCGTTAGTGATGGGCCTTCGAACACAATAGAAGGAAATGGACAATGCGGTAACGCCGTGACACCACCAGCCACAATGATTCTCTCATACCGGGGCAATTCTCCAATTATGCCTCGTATGGGCACACAATCAAAATAACATATGAAAATCACCCAATGTTTTTCACCAGAAGCCAAACAACCCCTTTCCCTCCCTAATTTCTTCGGTCACCTTTATTTCCGATAGCGTTGGTCATTTTGGCATTTGTGTGCGGTGCTGCCGCATGGGGCTGGTGCACCCGCTCCGCATGCTCAGACACAAGCATCCAAAAATATATAACTCCCGCAAGATTTTTTACCACAAATCAAGCTGTCTCGTTCACCTTCAATTTCCTAATCTATTTTCCTATTATTATTATCTTTGCACACTTCGGAGGGCTTCGTCTCTTCTAAATTCTCTGGATGATATTGACACTGGGTACTGGCGCACCTCTTCCTCCCAGAACACCGAATCTCAAGGCTCTCGTCGCTCACATTATCGGAATTGACGACATCACATCTCCGCCAGTCGTTCATCGGCGTGCTGGCTGCCTGCTGCACATAAATCATCCCCCACGACATGTCTCGGGACAATTCCTCCCAACCATTAAAATATGCCGCCAGGCACTCAGTGAACTGCCGCACAGTGCTGGCGGTGGTGTGGTGCCCACCCGCCGTAGTCATCCGCAGCCCAACCACCGTCCTTGGATTGGACTCCGAGAAAAAAAGACGTCCACCAGCGGAAGGTTTGTGGCCCACGGTTTGTGCAGCACCCAGTACTTTATTTTACGGATCGTTTTTCATATTCACTCGGCAGCAAACCTTCATCTCCCTTGGGATGCAATTCAGGGGCCAACTTCAAGACGCAGGGCTTTGCTTGACGTCCTGTTGGCGGCTCAAACTCCGTGAGTTTCGTCGCCATTGCCTTGACAAAGGCACTCTCCGTGAACGATTTCAAAGCAAACCATCCAAAAAATATGGGCAAAATATTATCCCTCGACGCCAACATCAGCCTCAAAAGCTATTTTATTCTGCTACACTTGGGAGGCGTTCCAATGTCCGTTCCTCGAGGCAAGCAGATATCGGTGCATTGAAAAGGATCACATCGCCTGCGTATATTTCCCGAACAACTTTCACAAGCCTGTGGGACGGATCCTCAGAACACCACGGCGACTCACCTCCCCGTGAAAAGTGCTCTTTCACGGTTCCCTCGCTGATCGACTGCAATGCAAACTTCACCGCTCCACAGCGTTCATTAA
>NW_918083.1:0-3689 GCF_000209065.1 Trypanosoma cruzi
CACCTCAGAGAGCCTCGCTCCTTCTGGAGCTTTCCAATGACACTGACACTTGTTACTGGCGCACCTTTTCCGTTCCAAAACACCGCTATTTCACGGCTTTCATCGTCGCTCACACTATTGGAATTATCGACATGACATCTCCGCCAGTCATCCATCAACGTGCTGCCTAAGTGTTGTATACATAATATCCCACGACGTCTCGGAACAATTCCTCCCAACCATTAAAATATGCCGCCAGACACTCAGTGAACTGTCCCACAGTGCTGGCGGTGGTGTGGTGCCCACCCGCCGGAATCATACGCAGCCCAACCAGCGTCATTGGATTTGACTCCACAAAGAAAAAGCCTTCCACCAGCGGAAGGTTTGTGGCCCACGGTTTGTGCAGCACCCCGTACTTTATATTACGGATCGTTTTTTCATATTCACTCGGCAGCAAACCCTCATCTCCCTTGGGATGCAATTCAGGGGCCAACTACAAAACGCAGGGCGTTGCTTGACGTCCTGTTGGCGGCTCAAACTCCGTGAGTTTCGTCGCCATTGCCCTGACAAAGGCACTCTCCGTGAACGATTTCAAAGCAAACCATCCAAAAAATATGGGCAAAATATTATCCTTCGACGCCAACATCAGCCTCAAAAAGCCATTTTATTCTGCTACACTTGGGAGGCGTTCCAATGTCCGTTCCTCGAGGCAAGCAGACAGCGGTGCATTGAAAAGGATCACACCGCCTGCGTATATTTCCCGAACAACTTTCACAAGCCTGTGGGACGGATCCTCAGAACACCATGGCGACTCACCTCCCCGTGAAAAGCGCTCCCTCACAGTTACCTCGTTGATCGATTGCAATGCAAACTTCACCGCTCCACAGCGTCCATTAAACGCCTCCTCATCAAAGACGTGACGTGGAATCGGTCCCAAAAGATACATGTGTTTTTTGACCTCTTTACAGCATTTCGCTTGTTTCTCTTTAGCCCCGCCACGCGTCATCCAGGCGCACACCGCCTTCACATCCACCTCGTCGGGGCAATTCACGATGATTCGCGCGGCTTGCAGTTGCTTCGCCCACTCATCATAGTTGGCTACGTTTGGGGAAGGCACCACAATCATGCCCCATCTATCATAAGGCGCAAAATGTCTCGGTGGCGGCGTTCCCTCCTTTGCCACACCGTAGATAATATACACATTCCTCCCATGCCCCCTCAAACGTCTCAACTCCGAGATGCACATGTCCTCATCGCCGCATCTTGTCACCGTCCTGCTGGTCTTGTCAAACACGTACGCATCTCGTCCACCAAAACAGTGGACTACCGCTTGGAGTTTCTTGGCATCGTAGTGCAGCAGCTGGTAGAGGAGGTACGAGCCGGCATTCATCGATTTCCCGATCCCGGGCGTCCCAATCAACACACGCCGCTTGGGCTTACAGTCGGTCCCACCGTGAGGGCTGGACCACGCGGTTACATCGCCCTTGACGATCTGCCACGCTCGCTCCACCTCGCAGTTCACAAAAACGTCCTTAGGAAGATCCTGTATCTTATGCCACGAGTACGGCCATCCCTTCTCCGAGGCAAGCACCATCAACACGGGAGGTGCTGAACCACATTGCTGCACAGCGTCATTCTTTTCGAGGGTGTTGCCAACTTTCTTGTACGACCATGACTGTTCTGGCTTCCCCTCACGCACCTCCATTCCCGTCCCCGTTTTCTTTCGCTCAGCGTCGTCCGGAAGTTCCACCGCATGGCCCCGCCTCGCATTGTGCACAGACTCGTACAATCCCTCCAGTTTCTCCGGTGCGCTCGTCGTCGTTGGGTTCCTCGTCTCCTCGGCAGCTGCATCCAAGAAACGTTTAGTGATGTTATGAACAGCTGCTTTTACGTCCGCAGCAGCTAATGACCACCCAGGTAGATTGTTGACACCCTTATCGCAAAGCTTGCGTATATCCTCGTCGAAGATCACTTCACCCTTTACAGCTCGCTTCATACCCAAATAACGACCTGATGCCTGTATCTCGTTCAATGCTCCTTTATCACGGATATACCTCGTGGGGTCCCTGAAAAACTCCTCCGGCAAGACATCCCGATTGGTGTCCACAACACCCCTGCCGTCCAGTTCCCTCGTAAGAAAGTCGTTCAGCCTCATTTTATTCACGCGAACCCTTCCCTTAAACAGTACCTCTTCGATCGTAGTGGAAATGGTAAATTTCATTTCTTGCATTCGTCTTAGCCTTTCCTCTGCCTCCCGCCTCGCTTCTGTCGGTACCTGCGTAAGCACTCCGTTTGGTGTTCTTCTTGCAAGAGGAGTGATCGTATGCTTTTGTTTCATAGTCCCTACGTTGCCCGAGAGAGAGCACACCTTCGTGAAGAGGCCTAGTAATGGCCTCCAGCGCTTGGTGCGCAGTTAACTTAAGAATTTCTTCAAGAAGCCGCTCGTCTTGTGCGTAATCATCCGGCTCCTGAACAAACATCTCCATCGTCACATTGTAGTCTTTCACCAACGGCCGCCCCGCCGCCAACATAATTCCAAAGGAAATCACTCAGCCTCATGTTGGTGCTGCTCATGGTCCACTGCGGCCACACTTTACTCCCCACCACATGTCGAGCTGCAGCGTCGGAACCATCACAAGAGCCGCTGCAAGGCGCCATCACAACACCCGTGCGGTGAAGCATCCCACTCGCACCGCCCAACTGCGGCATGCAGGTGCCGCTGGCTCCAAAGGACAGTCGCGGCTGTTTCCTCCCGCAGTCCCAATGGCGTTGGGCGTGGCACTCGCACGGCTCGGTGGTCGGTGCGCCATGCAGCCGCACTGCAACTCCTGTCGGTGAAGCAGTCGAGGCCCACCGCCCCCGCAGCAACACGAGGCGTGCAATCGGCAAAAACACCGCCACATCATCGCCCTTTTTTATTTTGTTTTATTTACTTTTTCTGTCCGTTTGCCCCATCACCGACACCAAAAATAAGTGCACACATTCACAGAGGAAGAAATCTTCTGGGCCGCTGGCCGGATTCTGTAATTACCCAAAAATAAAAAAGGAAAAAAAGCGGTAATTGGAGAGGTAGTGAGTTTTCCGTAATGTTCCCCCAAAATATATGCACACTCCGTCAATCATTGCCGTTGACTTCTGCGCACAGTTAGAATTAGAAACACTTATCCCCCGCGAAGCGGCAGGCCTTTGGGCTCCTCCAGCCACAAGGTGGGGATCACAAAGTGGGTGGGTGGGACGGCAAAAATAAAAATAATAATAATTTCGTCTTACAGCTGTCGGCTCCCTGACTCCCTCAATCGCGGTCTCCCAAAAGACAGTGCGATAGAAGAGGAAAAAGTTATGAAGAGATATCTTCGTTTGCGCGAGATATGAATTTATTTGGGCAGCCAGCCGCTCAAGCATTCTTTTCACAAAATCCCATAAAAATAAAATAAAAATCTGCGGCCCCTGTAGTGCGCAACGGCCTCCAGTGACGATGCGCCTCTGGTGGAAAAAACAAAATAAAATGAAAAGAGGGTGTGGTGAGTGTGGCACTGCCGATCACAACGGTCCTCTGAAAAGAAAGGCATTCACTGTCTGGACCTCGTAGGCACACACATATAAAAATCGTTAAAATAATTCCTAATATATTTACCAAAACGAAATGCACTTTGTTCCCCAAATTATTTCCCTTAACTTTCTTCCCTATTCCCTCTTCCCCCCAAGATTAT
>NW_918087.1:0-3707 GCF_000209065.1 Trypanosoma cruzi
CCACCAGGTTTGGCAACTCAGCCTCCACACACAGACAAGGTGCGACCGGTATGTCAGATGCACAAAATAGAAGGGCACAGTAAAATACACAAGGCGATGAGGATCAGAAGGCACAGACATTAAATCAGAATATCAAAATGCCAAATACGATAACAACCACTACAACAGAGGCACCGAGTAATACGGCCAGGAATACAGAGGCGCCAACCAATATGACGACCAGCGCACCGTCACGCCTTTGCGAAATCGACGGCAGCCTCAGCAGCTCTGCGTGTGTGTGTGCCCCGCTGCTGCTCGCCGTATCCGCGCTGGTGTACACCACTTTGAACTAAAAGGGGGCCTGGGCTGTGCGTGCCAGCACTCAATCACGGGGAAATGTGCGCTTTTACTGTGGTCCGATGTATAAAGTAAGAGTAATTATGGTGATTCTGTTTTGCCTTACTTGTTTCTGCATGCCGTGTGCTTCTCTTTACTTCCTACATCCGCTAAATCGAACGCGTTCCACACAAAATTGTATGCACGCCACGCATACAACTTTTTGCGTGGACCCACTGTTGGTGATGGATGCATGCACACTGGAGCCATTTAAGTGCAGGGTTCTGTTTTTGTGTTTTTACATTTTTTACTTTCTTGCTGCTTGTTTACTTTTGTTTTGATTTTCCTTGCTGTGCCTTTTTTAATTATATTTTTGCATGGCGTTGTGCGCTTTTTGCACTTTATTGGTTTAATATTTCTTACGAAATGCGTGCTGCTGCTGCTGGTGTTTTTTACTGTTCTTTTTCTTGTGTGCGTCCTTGCATTTATTCTTGCTTTGCGTTGACGTGTTGTTATTTTGTGCTGAAGGCTGCACGCAACTGACAGGAGTGATGGCGATGGTGATGACTGGCCGTGTGCTGCTGGTGTGTGCCCTCTGCGTGCTGTGGTGCGGTGTATGTGGTGGTGGTGTCGTCGGTGCCTGATGCTAACAGTGTGCAAAGTTTTTGGCGTGAGAATTTGATCCCAAGGTGGCATGAACTGCTGAAGAACGAATGCGAGATGGACAATACGAAGAATGGGAAGTTGAATGAATCAGCTGTGAACTGTTGTGTATATGATGCGATGAGGGAGCTTTGCAACATTGTGTACGGTAGGAGTCTCAAGGAAACTGATGACTCTCAAGTTGAGGGTATTTGCAAAGAGTACGCTGGAAAATCAAATGATGCCGATAAATGCCCAAAACCGCAAACTGAACCTTCGCCTGGTACGGGAGCTACAGTGGGAGTATCAGTTCCAGAAGGACTGAGAAACGAAGAAGAATTGGGAAAACAATCGGAAGAGGCACCGGGCGCACCACCGGAGGATTCAGACCCAAAACCAACAGGAATACCAGCATCACCGCCAGTGAAAGGATCACCCGACAAGGCAAAGGACGTGCGTGTGCCAAATTCAGACGAAGGCTCGGTGAGCATGAAGCCAGCCAAGGATTCGGCAGAAGGGGACATTGTCCCTATCGCAGACACCGACCATAATGAAGCATCTAACGGTCAGGCCGAATCAACCACAACAACACCCCCGGATGCCAGTGATAATGCTAAAAACAAAACGGAAAAGTTCACTGGAGAAAATATTCCGAACATTACAAATGAATCAGATGTCGCAGGGACCGAAGAAAAAACGGATGAGAATAAAGATAATAATCCCAATGAAACAACACTCCAAGTTGTGGGCATAAAAACTGCAACGACGACGCCTGGCAGCAGTGACAGCAGCACCGCGGTCTCCCACACCACCTCCCCTCTTTTGCTTCTTCTTCTTCTTGTTGTGTGTGCGGCTGCTGCTGCGGTGGTGGCCGCGTGAGAGTGAGGGAGAGAGAGCCGTGCACCGCCCGCACACACACTCGTCCTTCCCTCTCTGTGTGTGTGTCCCCTTGCATGGACTCTCGCCCTCACCTCACCCCACGAGGCACACACATAATGTGCCCATTGTATATATGCATGCACACCCATGCAGGCCCGTTGGTGCTCTCTTTTGCACGACACGCACCGCTGCCGTCCTGCCTGGCTGCATGGGCGGAGCACCGTAACTGTTTCTGTTTTTGTCCTTTTATGATTGTTTTAAGTGTTTTTAATTTTTCATTGCTGTTTGCTTTAAAATATTTTAAATGTTTTCATTTCTTTTTTATGTTTGTTTTTTAATTTTTTTATCTCTCACTGCCCCATCTCTTCTTTTTGCTTTTGGGGGCTATCACTATGGACGTGTTTTCTTTTCTACTCTTCCCTCTTTAATTGTTTGTTGCTGCACTCCTCCTGTGAGGGGTGCCGTGTGTTTCCCGCCCAACTGCTCCACTCGCACACCCACCGACACGCTCATGACGACGGCCCTGTGCGCCTCGCCTGCTGCACGCATGAGGAGGGGCCGCGACGAACGGCGCGCTGAGGGAGCCGTGACGTGTGGGCGTGCGACGAGGGCCTGTGGGGCGGAGCACACATTTCTTTCCCTCTTGTTTTGTTTTCTTTGCGGCCAGGGCGGGCAGACACCCGCAGCGCCACACAAACAGCCACACCCTGCCGCCGTGTTTTTCTTCAAGGATTTGTTTTGCTTCTCGTGTTTATTTCATGCGGTGGCGCACCCTTCGGTGTCGGCCTCGTGAGCATTTCTCTCCCCTCCGATGATTTCTTTTTTTTTGCTGCGCTCACTCTCCCGATGGAGTGACGCGACTGCCGTCATGTCTGCGTGCTTCTCTCAGTCCCCACACACACGAGTGACTGTGCTCCGCGGGCCGCACTCACGCGCCGATGGGAGGGCTGAGGGGAGCAGCAACACGCAGATGACCCCATGAAATATAAACGATGTGCGGACACATGGAGGGTCAGACGGTCGAAGCACACGTAACCATCTTTTTAATTTTCTTTTGCGGGCAAAATACATACAGACAGTTTGGTGCGGCCACACGGCAGCCAGGCGATTTTTTTCTTATTTTTAAATTTGTGTGGAACAGTAATGGACGATTTCTTTTTCATTTATAATTATTTTGTGTGGTGGGGTTTACATAAGACGAGGGGGGACGTTTTTTGTTTTCAATAAATATTGTGTGAATTGCCACTGCTTGGGCTGCGGTGCAGTCATGAGTTTGAGCGGTCTTCTTGTTGTTGTTTCCGTTATGCGTCTCCGCTGTACATTTTTGTGCGTCGCTCCACATACTCTGCTCCCTCTTTTCCACGTCTTTTCTTTGTGTTGCTGCAGGCACACACAACCACACACACACAAGATGCACATTGCAGTGGATATGAATGCACCTTTTGTAGTATATGCTGGCAGTTGCGTGTGGCGGCTGTTGTCTTCTTCCGTGGCCATGAGGAGGAGGGGAGAGAGGGAGCGCAGCCCGAGTCTATTTTCCTGTGGGTGTGATGCACCGCGTGTGACTGCGCTGAGTTGGGCTCCGTGTCCCATTGATGGCGGGATGGCAGGAAATTTTGTGCCGCGTGATGGATGGATGAGGGTTTGCTTGCTCCGTGTGCGTTGTGTGGTGGCCGCGGGTTTTGCCATTTCCCTGGGGCTGCGGGAATGAGCTGGGGGAGATGGTGGTGGATGTCTTCCCCTCCTGCATGGTGGGTGGCTGCTGGCGTTGTGTGCCCTCCTTGCGTGGATGCCGTCTCGTGGTGTGTGGACTGTGCGGCTGGGCCTGCTGCCCTCTCCTCATGTTGTCTGCGCTCTCTCGCTGTATCCGC
>NW_918088.1:0-3708 GCF_000209065.1 Trypanosoma cruzi
CTTGGTCTCCGTCGTGCTCGCAGCAACGCCCTGCTGCGGAGTTCCTATACGCAACCAAAGCCCAGCACCGCGATAAGGTGCAACGTCATCGCTGGGGACCGTGGATACTTACGAAGAATAGCGGTGTCGGCATTCCCACTTCAGCCGGGATTGGCATACTGCTCTCATCACTGCATTCCTCGGAGATAATAGAGAAGGTCAGTACCAACGGCGGCACACGCCCATGCAGCCACACGACGGAATCCCGTGCACTGCTCCCGGCCATGGAAAGGCTGAGTGACCATCGTATCCAGCACAGGCAAAAACCCTGCTTGTGGTTACAGACAGTCATTCCCTTCTAGCCGCCGTCACCAACGGCCCGCACAGTCATACCGACTGGACGGAGGATCGGATCTGGCAGCGTCTATTGTCGCTGATGTGTGCCGGCTGGTCCGTGCAGCTGCAGTTTTGCTACGAACATCGCGGAGTACACGTTAACGAGCCTGCAGATCAGCATGCGACGCAGACTATGGCAACCGGGCAACACACTGAACATGGAATTGCACCCATGTGGCACACGGACCTGCTGACATGCATTAACACCCAGCTCACCAACAAGTGGCGTAGTACCATGCATCAGGACACCCACCACTACCTGCTTGGCGGCGCCAGGCCATCAGATCCAGGCGGCAAGCACCTGATCACTCAGGAAGCCCTCGACCGACAGGAACGGATACACACTGCACGGGAAGGGTGCGGGGAATCCGAGCTCTGGGGTCGCCTGTACTGGACTGCGAGAGACTGCACGAACCAACGCCGTTTCCGCAACATCTCACCGGAACACTCCGCTTTCATGCGCTCCAACGACGATCCCACTGCACCGGGACGGACGCTGTTCCCCCGACGGCAAGGGAGGCCGACGCACCGCCTGTGGAGAGACGGCCCTCCACACGCCGTCGAAAGAAGAAATGCCCGCAATGTGACGCCACACTGGTGGGACACACGAACCACATCGGTCACTGTCGGTGCCTTCATCCGGAACGCCCTCCACCGCTTCCCCACCTCCACCGCGATTGCTGCGACACGGTCCTCCCCACACAAAAAAAGGCACCGCACTGCACAGAAATCGCCGCGAAAAAAACCCAGACGCTACTCGGCACCGCAGCAGCAGTGCCAGGAGGCGATCACTGCTACCGCAGGATCAGCCAGTCTCCACAAGCGCAACAATTAGCCCGCAGAAAACACTGCACCATCTGCTTCCGGAATGTCCAGGCACCTTGGATGTGCGCCAACGGCTGGGCATCAAGAAGGACCTTCGCACCGAAAGCTTCTCCCAATGGCAGCCGCCTCATAGCAGAAAACTCATGTCGCTGCTCGACCACCTCCTCGGCACCCTGATGACATCGTGTGGCTAGACATGTCGGTAAGAGAAGAAAATAATAATAATGAGCATTCCCGCCACTGTAGAGACGTGGTGCATCTTGCGATCCCGCTGGCGGCTCTCCTCTTACACCGCTGTTTTTGCGCAAAAGGTCACCACAGTCATTTCTGTGGTTTGGTCGGCCTCGTGTTGCGCTCCGGGTTCTCCTCCTTCATCGCCCTGCGGTGCTTCCTTCGCCGTCCCTGGCACCTGTGACTGTCCCGTGACGGTTTGTTCCGAAGCCTGACTGCCCTGGGAGGTCCTCCCGCCACCAGCATGCACTCCACCCGCTGCCTGCTGAGACGCGTCGGAGCGTGGGGATGTTGTGCCTGCAGCGTGCCCTCCGCCCAAAGACTCCGGTCCACTTGCACGCATCCGAGCAGCAGACGCGCTGCCAGTGCCGGACGGATTGCTAGTGCCACTTCGCAGTGGGTCGCTGCTGGATTGGTCCTGCCTCGTCGGTGCAGTGAGTGCTCCTCCCGAGGTGGGATTGGGGTCCTCGCCCACGGTGTTTCCTCCACCCTCCTCGTATTCCTGATTGCTATTGTCCTCAGAGTTCACATTCCCCTTTCGTCCAGAGCCACCGGCCACAGGTCCACCTTCCGCAGCCATCACACCCCGCGCGTGCCCAGCAGTCACCGCGCCATCACCCGCGGCCGCACACGCACCCCGTCGCAGCAGCCCTCACTCACACGCACGAGCAGCTGCGCATCACTGCAGGAGCCAACAGGACGCAGAGCACACGGCCAGTCACCATCACAAACAGTGGAGTCGCCTAACGCTGCGGAGCCAACCTGCGATAGCACGAGACAAACAAAGGGAGACACAGCCGCTACACCACGCACAGCAACAAATGGCAGCACCCCAGCAGCAGCGCACACACCACGAGACACATGGAATCAGTACGATTGCAGAGCTCGCACACCGCCCCGCAAACCAGAAGTTTAAAAAGCAATAGAAAACAATAATTAAAAAACAATAATTAAAGAAAGAAAAACAAACCCAGGGCTCCAGTGCGCATGCTTATGAGTGTGTCCGCGATGCGTTCAACGTGGCGGATGCGGGGCACAACGCTGAGCACACAGCACGGCAGCAGAAGCAAGTGAAGCAAAACAAGATCATTATTTCCTCTTATTTTATGCAGTGAACCACAACACACACGCACAAATCCGCGGTTGAGTGCTGGCACGCACAGCCCGCACACACCTCTTCAGCCCACAGTGGTGTACGCCAGCGCGGAGGCGGCAAGCACCAGCGGGGCACACACCCACGCAGAGCTGCTGAGGCTGCCGTCGATTCTGCGAAGACTTGACGGTGCGCGGGTTGTCGACGCAGCTGGCGCCTCTGTAGTCGTAGTACTTGGTGCCTCTGTTTTAGTGGTGGTCGTCGTTGGTGGCTGTGTTGTAGTCGTCGTTGTCGTAGTTAGTGGTTTTGTTGTAGTCGTCGTAGTGGATGAATCCTCGGCATTCTTTTCTGCTTTTTCCACAGGTGTATCCGTACCACTTGTTTTACTCTTCTTACCTTCCGCAGGTGCAGCATTGGACGTTTGTTTTGATTTGGGGCCCGTAGCTGTAGGCGTATTTCCATCTCCATCACCCCTTACCTGTTTCTCACCGGACCCCATCTCTGGTGGCCCCTCTCCGCCACCATTTCCCGGCTTTCCAACGGGCTCCAAACCTGACGACTCTGACTGACCGGCCTTCAGGAGTGTTGACTCTGGTGGAGGAGGCGGTGTAGCGGGAGCGGCTTTAGGCCCATTCTCAGGACCAGCGCCTGACGCGCACACGGACGGGCAGCAGCACAGGCCAAGCACCAACAGGGCGCACAGCAGACGGCACGTCATCATCATCGTGAGTGTGGTCGTTCAGTGGTGTGGAGCTGATCTGCACAGTGAGGGACATGGAGAGCAACAGGGGAGACGAGAGGTGCGGCAGACACACACAGAGGTCACACCACATGAGGAGAGGGCAGCAGCCAGGCATGCACCGTACGCCGCACACCACGCACGACACACACTCCAATCCACGGCAGCAGGCACACACACACACAGCCCTGCCGCAACACCAACACACAGATGGAGGAGGGAGAAGCAAACAGGAGCGGCACACAAGGCTCCACCGCATGTACATGCGGCGAGAGCGGTCCGTCGTGTCGGCACCCCTCACGGAGGGTGCGCACACACACAAGAAGGTGCAGCGCACACAGCAACACAAAAGCAAAGTAACAATACAAAAGGAGATCCCCGCACACCACGCGGATTGTTGGTCCACGGGAAGTGCAGCCAATATTCATCACAAAGCAGATTGTTA
>NW_918096.1:0-3718 GCF_000209065.1 Trypanosoma cruzi
AGCATTCGCTGCTCTCCTTGCTGTTTTATAAGTGTGTTGACCATCTCCTAATAACATTGATGTGGGAGATGGAAGTGATGCCTTTTTTCGTCCGGAAATGTATTTCCATGCGAGTGGCTCGCCTGGATTTAACTTGCTGATGCGACGTAGATACGTGTTGCGCAAGCGCTCTCGGAGCAGGAGGAAGAATTGACTCCTTGTCCGTTGCATTTCTGCCTCACGGTCGGGCGTCGGTAACTGTAGATAGCGGGCCTTGCTGTCGGTAGCCATCCGCTCTGCCTCCATGAGAGTGTCGTCCCAAAGCCTGGGGCCGTCCTTGTGCATGCCGCGGGGGCAATGCCGTCGATACGAAGTTATAAGCGCTCTCGTGAAAGCCTTAATGCCGGTGGACTGCTTTTTATAGTCATATGCCGGAAGTTGTGTGTCGAGGTCCTTGATGAATGAATCCCACTTGCACTTCCCCCAACTGTAGAAAAACTTAGGTGCCGAAGGGGGTGCCGAAGGTATGGTATCCTTAAATGCCTGATGCAGCGTAAGTGTCAGCATATAATGATCACTAAGCGGCGACACGGAAGCTGACCAATCCGACACAGTCAAATGCTTTGACCATGCCAGATCGATACAGGAACGTTCTCTTGTGCCACGGGCATACGTGATCTCACCAGGGGTGTTAACCAAGGTGAGTCCCGCATCCGTGCACAGTTCTAAAAATTCTGCAGCAACCTCGCTTGGAGAAGTCTCCAAGAATGGCTCCCACTGTGGGTGATGCATGTTGAAATCCCCACACAGCAGGAGCGGCGACGAGGCTGGAAGGCAGTTTACTAACCGCCTGAAGGATTGCGTTACTTGCGGTGGTGGTCTCATATAGGCACTCGCTACAATAAGATCACGGTTCTGGTCCAGAGCAACCTGGACCACCACCACTTCAAGGCTGGTGTCGTGCTGGGGGATGGTGAGAGGTATACGCTTGGAGCGGAGAGTTTTCCGCACCAGCACCGCCACACCGCCTCCCTTGCCGATGCGCGACTGTGCATAGAGCACATAATCTCCAGTGTGCATGCTGGCGATCTGCTCCGACGACTTCCAATTCTCCTGGATGGCTATTATGTCTGCTCCTTGCGCCATTAATGTGGCGAGTTTTGACGGCGTGAGGCAAGAAACGTTCATCTGGAGTACTGCTATGGGGCCTGGGTTCTGCTCAATGTCTCCGCTTAGCAGTAGCTTTTGTCGTTGCGCGTCACATACGGCACGCAAGCGGCATGTATAGCGCTGATAAGCGCCGATGGAATTCAGCAGCGGATAGAAATACCGCTCCGCGGCCAGCCATGTAAATGGCTCCATCTGGTGCCCTTCCGACCCGTAAAACTAAGTAACAACTACTCATCGGGTTTGAAGCATGAACAGCAGGCGCTTAGCTTCCTCTCTGGCAAAGAGTACTAGACCCTGGCACCACGTTGAGGTGGCCGGCTGAGCCAGGGTCATCTTCGCTGTCGTATATCGTGTCTCCATCCACGTACACCATCAACCCATCATCAGAATCCATATGCAGTGCCGCATGATATTTCGTGTTTGGTTTCCATTCGACATCGTCATCATGCGACGGTGCCTTAAAACTGCCGTTGAATGCCACCATCCACTTTTTGTCGTGGGTGTACGAAAGACCAAAAAACAGCGGGCTGTCGGTTTCACTCAGCCTCACACCCAACAATGGAATGGGGGTATCTCCCTTCGGCTCACCGTCGATGGACACCGTCGCCACAAGAGTGAACTTGTGGTTCGCAAAATGGTACGGCACATTCTGCCCCTTCTTGCCAACGGGCCAATACGCCCACGCTCCCCGGAACTTCACGCCCTTCTCCGTGCTGGTCACTTTTCCTCTCGTTACTTTCGTTGTTGTGGCGTTCACCCCGAGGTACTCGTCCCTCCATGTGCTGTCAGTTGACGTGCTGGATAAGAAGCCAACCAGCCCTTTCGTGAGGTCACCAACAACACCACATTCCCGGCGCTTCTTACCATTGCTTTCGACCGTGCAGCCGTATTCCTTCACAATGTACGCGTCCTTCTCCTTCCAAGCAGCCAACACCTTCTTCACGTCCTCCAATTTCTCCGTCAAGTCCAGAAAAGCAATGTTGTACTTACCGTCCTCTGCAGCAGCAACCTCGTAAGAGCAGTACAGTCTTCCCTCTACTTCCTTCGATTCTCCCTCCTCCAATGACGGCACTTCGTCAGCGGCGTACAGCAGAGTGCTGGCGGCGACGTTCTCATTTTCAGCGGATATCGGCCCAACATCATAAATGCGCTGCATGTCCGTCAGCCACAAGTGAAGTCGGCCCGTTTCTTTTCCCGCCTCCCCGAAATATACCGGCCGGTTGACGAGGATGACTCTCTGTCCATCGATCCTCGCGCTGACAAAGCCACCCTGCACGCCGTGCCCTGTACGATTCAGCGAATTGCCCCACACGCGTGAAAGAGTGCCGTATTCCTCCATCCACCATCTCCCCATGGCGCTTGACCAGTAAACCCTGCGGCTGCCGTCGTCACACGACGTCATCATGACGAGATCGCCGTCCTCCCATTCAAGAACCGCAGGCTGGATGCAGCCATCATCACTCGTAGCATTTGAGAACTCCCAATCAAAAGAAGATTTTTCTGCGAGGACAACCAAAGAAACTTTCTTTCCATCATGTTTCAAGGCTTGAATAGGCAGCGCATGGCGACTGTCGTCCTCCATCCTAATGCCTGCGCCACCACCACCCAGAAATTGTTTGTATGGTTCTGCATTGGCTTTGAAGTTTTTAGAAGGTCAGGAAAAATTTCGAGGTGGTACCTTGATCCCATCCAAACTCCTTTTTCTCACCACCCCGCCAACAAAAATCTGACCACTCGCGTACCTGGACGTCCAATATTTACAATCACCGACCAACTCCGTCAATGGATCCCCTGACTTGCCGTGGCCCCCAAGAACAGCCTTTATCTCTCCATTGTCCACAATAGAAGTTGGGCACAACAGGCGGTAGACTTTTATGTCGTAATGATCAAACACAATGGCGGTTCCATTCGCCCATTTCTTTTCATTCACCGTCATCGACTTTGCAACAAGGCCAACATACAGTTCTTTATCCGTGGAGTTTGTGCAATGCGCTTCAACTATGGCCACTGCAAGACCATTCACGACAAGAAGAGAAGGTGCACGGAAAGAATCAAACGCTTGTGACATACTTTTGTTCTCCGAATCATCAAACGAATCCCCTTTCCTAAACAGAGTCGTCATTAAATTATTCTCCTGAGCGGCCTCAGCTTCCCAGCTGCCGCAGCACTTCATCACAACGAGGAAGAGCAGCACCGCAGAGTAGAAGTGATGCCGGGACATGTTGGGCCTCTGCGGCTCACTCTCTCTTCCTCCCCTCCTCCTTCCGCTGGATCCGGTCACGCGGCGACGGTTGTGTGTGCGGGGTGCATTCACTGCAGCAACGCGTGAGAGCATACAAATATCTGTGTGTGGGCGGTGTGTGTGCTGTTGTTCCTTTCAAAGCCTTCGAATTTCACAGTAGCGATCCGCTCTTGGTCGTAGCTCCCTTCCTAGCCTGAGTGTGTTTGTGTGCAAGAAATCAAATTAAAATATAAAAAGCACCAAAAAAGGACGTGGCAAAGAAGTGGGTGGCGCCACCATTCACAGTGTAACACATCCGCTTCGTCGTAACCGCCACAGTAATTACCC
>NW_918097.1:0-3719 GCF_000209065.1 Trypanosoma cruzi
TGTGTTTGTGTGTGATGATATGAGTAATTTGTGCGTGTGTGCTATCTGCCTCTCTCTGCCGTTGCTTTCTTCTGACTCTCTTGTGGCGCACAGCTGCTCTGCAAGTATAGGCACTGACAAACGCACACAAGCACATGCACGTACACACATGCCGTGGAGTGGCGTGGAAGCTGAAAACGCACGCACAAGATTGTGGCTGCGGAGGCACTCGCGAGGAGGGAGGACGGGAGACCGCGATGTGTCTTGTCGACGTGTTGCGGGCGTGAATGTGGCGGCATGCAGGCAGGTGGGTATTGTGAATGTTGAGGGTGCCTGGGAGAGTGCGGATTGCTTCCAGCCCCGCAGCTGCACGTGCCGAAGTTTCTCTCTTGCTGTGGATCCGTTGACGGAAGATCCTCCGGCTGTGCGAGGTGATGTGCGCCGGCGGCGAAGCGGGAGCGCTGGAGGAGACAACAGCAAAAGGACTGGCGGCAG
Organism: Trypanosoma cruzi; assembly: GCF_000209065.1. Lineage (NCBI taxonomy): Eukaryota > Euglenozoa > Kinetoplastea > Trypanosomatida > Trypanosomatidae > Trypanosoma > Trypanosoma cruzi. Next base: position 475 of record NW_918097.1, read on the forward strand.
CGCATGGGTGCTGCGGAGGGCGGCTGTGTTCTTTTGCATCTCGCTGTTTTTTTTTTTTTTTGTGTGTGTGTTGGTGTTGTTCGGTGTGTGCTGACGCGTGAATAACGACACACCCGCCGTGGCTCCTGCTGTTGGTGACAGTCGCTGTGTGTTCTCGGTGCACTGTCGTTCCTTCTTGTTCCATGTGTCTGCGTGCGTGAGCTTTTTTTCTGGGGAGTGACTGCGGCGGGGATGATAATGCCACTTTTTGTGCATGGGTGGCGGTGCTCACTGGCTTGCCTCCTTTCACGGTATTTTTTCTCTCTATTTCTGTATTTCTTAACTTTTTAGATAAGCTAGGGGAAAAAAGCGCGAATCGCTACTGTGAAATTCAGAGGCTCTAAAAGGACCAACAACAGCACACACACACCGCCCACACACACATATTTATATGCTCTCACGTGTTGCTGCTGTCATGGCACCCAACAAACACAACCGTCGCCGCGTGAGCGGATCCAGCGGCAGGAGGAGGGAAGGGAGAGAGAGAGAGCCGCAGAGGCCCAACATGTCCCGGCAACACTTCTATTCTGCGGTGCTGCTTCTCCTTTTTGTGATGTTGTGCGGCAGTGGTGGGACTTCGAACGCCGTGAAGAGTAATTCGGGGAATGCGCAATTGCCTCATACGGTCGATCTATTTTTGCCGAATCAGACGCTGGTTGTACCGAAAGGTGGAATTCCTCAAGAGAGGACGAGGGAAGCATTTGCTTCACCCTCTCTCGTCAGTGCTGGTGGAGTGATTGCTGCTTTCGCCGAAGGCCTCATGTATGCCGAATATGTCGTTGAACGTAATAAAGTACTTGAGCCCATTTCTTCTGATGTTGTTGCGGAGTACATCGACGCTACGTGGGATTGGTCCGCTCTTGTTGGCAAGGTGAATGAAAGTACATGGAAGGCACACACTGTGCTTGGTCCAACGGATGGAACGGATAATCGTGTGGGTTTTTTTTACCACCCCACAACCACCACGAAGGGCAATAAGGTGTTTCTTCTTGCGGGAAGCCTTGGTGAGCTCAAGGAAAGTGGTGGGAAGAGGACACAGGACAACCTGGGTCTGAAACTGGTTGTGGGTGATGTGAGGGAGCCTATGAGCAGCGAGCTGACTGAACGTATCAAATGGGACCAAATCAGGTCTCTGTTAAACGAGAGTACTATAGCTGCTCACGAAGGTAAATTGGAGTTTCTTGCCGCTGGTGGCTCAGGTGTTCTGATGGAGGATGGCACGCTTGTGTTTCCACTGATGGCGGAGAGCGGAAATGGTGTCGTTTACTCCATGATCATTTACTCGACGGACGACGGCAGTAATTGGGTGCTCTCGAAGGGCGTTTCCCCTGCGAAATGCTTCTACCCCCGCATCACCGAGTGGGAGGGATCACTTCTCATGATTGTTGACTGCGAGGATGAACAGAATGTGTACGAGTCGCGTGACATGGGGACAGCGTGGACGACGGCAGTCGGGACACTTCCAGGCGTGTGGGTCAAATCACATTCATTCTTTTTGGATCTGGGCTTGCACGTGGATGCCCTCATCAGCGCGACCATTGAGGGCAGGAAGGTCATGCTGTACACACAGAGAGGGTACGCCTCGGGGGGTGAAGCGGAAAGAGCGCTCTACCTTTGGGTGACGGACAACAACCGCTCGTTTTCTGTTGGACCTGTTGGCATGGACAATGCTGTGAAGGGGGAGTTCACCAGCGCCCTGCTGTACTCGGATGGCAAGTTGCATCTTTTACAACAGAGGGGCAACGGTGAAGGCAGTGCCATTTTACTTTCCCGCCTGACGGAGGAGCTGAAGACGATCAATTCTGTCCTGAAGACCTGGGCGCAAAAGGACGTTTTCTTCTCCAACTTGTCTATACCCACGGCGGGTCTGGTGGCGGTATTGTCCGATGCGGCCAACAACGACACGTGGAACGACGAGTACCTTTGCCTGAATGCGACGGTGACGAACGCGAAGAAGGTCGAGGATGGATTGAAATTGACGGAGTCTAACTCCGGGGTAATGTGGCCCGTGAACATTCCGGATGATAAAGTGCGTCATATATCCTTGAGCCACAACTTCACACTTGTGGCGTCGGTGACCATCGAAAAGGCTCCGAGTGAGGACGCTCCTCTACTGGGTGCGATGTTGGGGGACACTAATTCCCCGCATACCATGGGAGTCTTGTATACCGCGGATAAAGAATGGGTAACTATATTCAAAGGCAAGAAGACAACAAAAAGTGGCACTTGGGAGCCGGGGAAAGAATACCAAGTGGCACTCATGCTGCAGGGTAACAAAAGCTCCGTGTACGTTGATGGCAAGTCGCTGGGGGAGGAGGAAGCACTATTAACAGGTGAGAGGCCACTTGAGTATGTGGAACTTTGCTTTGGCAAATGCGGTGAGGATGCCGGCCAGAAAACTGGTGTGACGGTGAAGAACGTCTTTCTGTACAACCGCCCACTGAATCCCACTGAGATGACTGCAATCAAGGACAGGAAACCCAAAGATGAAAAAGGAAGCGGTGACGGCTCCATGCCTGAGGGTATGTCTCGGGTGCTCCCGCTGCTTCTGCTGGGGATGTGGGGCATTGCGGCCATTTACTGAGAAATCGCAGTGAGGAGTTCCTGCCACCAGCGGGAGCTATATGTACCTCTCCACGTACCCTCCGAAATAATTGACTTTTGTGTGGACGCAACTTTTGTTTTATATGTTTTTATTGTCGATTGGACTACCCCTTTCTGCCCGTGTAAGTCGTTATGTAAAGGGCGTGCTCTCCCTCCCGGGACTGCACCGCGGGGCCTGTTTTTTTTTTTTTTTCTTATATATTTGTTTTTTTTCTTTTGTTTTATAGTGGAATATTTTGAGATTGGCGGGATGTCTTTGATGTTTCCGTCGGCATTGAGCTCCACGACGATGGTGCGGTGAAGAAGGGATTTAAGATGTGCAGCAACGCAGTGAACATCCCAATGAAATGTGGGTGTTGTGTGGACACCAGGAGGTTGAACGGCTGACGCAAATATATTTTTACTTTTGCAGGAAGAATATACAGGTGTTTTTTTCTTTGTTTTTTTTGCGTCACGATGATTTTTTTTTTTTTTTCATTTTTTGTTATATTTCTATGGGTGTGGAAACTGCTTCAAGGAAATTTTTTTTTTTTTTGTTTCAGTTTTTTTTTTTTTGTAGGAGCTTGTGAAAAGAATGATCGCGGGAGAGCTGGCTAACTTAA
>NW_918098.1:0-3720 GCF_000209065.1 Trypanosoma cruzi
CTGGACTGCCTTCGCATTGGTGTCCGTCTGGTGAACAGCGGTGTAAAGACGGGCGCGCTGTTTGGAGAGCCGGATGCCGGGATCGGATGCCATCGTGAGCTGCATCCGAAATGTATTCAGTAGGGACCTCCCCAAATTCATGAAGCGATCGGTGGGATCCTGCCCGCCTTCCAGCACGCCGATCCACTCGACCAAATTGTCAAAGGCAAGTTTAACCTGCTCGTCCTGTTGCCAGCATTGGTATGCGCACCGGAGGTCGAAAACGACTCCAGAAGCGCCCTCATTCCATATACGCGTGGGCCACGTGGTGACGTCGAATGCGCAGAAACCGCGGTCCTCTTCCATAGGTGACTGGGCTTCCAGGGGAGAAGTGCGGGAAGGCAACGGCGTGGAAGGGTGAAAATGTGGTTTCCCAACGTTGCCGTGAGGGCGTCTGTAAGCCGCCGAACTGTGTCGGGCCGCGCTGCCAGGCACGCCTCCAGCCATCAAGATATCCGTTTGATGCGGGAGTGTAGATACGCCACCGTTGGCGACGTGTCGAGTAGCGGGGGCATCGTCCCGCCCCGCCGTCTCCGCATCCCGCGCGGGTTGTTGTGCATTATGGCGTGCCTCCCGTTCCTGGAGTTGAGCGGTGAGCCTTTCCAAGTTGAATTCGCGCTCCCGTAATTGGGCGCGAGTGTTCTCCAACTGCTGTTGTAGTTCTGAGACCTGGTTGCCGGCCCCGGCAATGTTGGATTCCCTTACCGATAGGTTAATATGCGCTTCCTCAACCTCCGAGTTAAGCTGATCATTCCGATTCTGCACGTCCGCGACGGCGTTAGCGTAATCAAAATTCAGGCGCTCCCTTTCAGCAGTGATGAGCCCTTGTTGGTGCCCCAACTCCCGGGCTGCCCCCATAGCGGGCAGGAGCGCTTGTGTCTCTAAATTAGGGATCTGAGGCGCCCGTAGATTCGCAATATTTCCAATAATAGTAGAATCCTGCCATGCTTTAGAGATAGGTCCATGGAACAAGCATAAGCCTGTCGATGATGCGGCCACAGTTAACTTCTCGTCCGACATCTGGTTACCATTAATGAACGTCATCTGCCACTGGGTCTCGCCACACTGGCGCACCATGTCCCAGAGACGGGCGCCAATATCACACCACTCGGAGGGTGTGCAGGGAACCAAAGCCATTGCCTTAAACTTACCTGGCTGTGTGTCTGTAAAAAAATAAAAACAAATATTATCTGGCCTCTATCGGCTCCCTGCCCCATGAAGTAGTTTTCTTTCCAAACAATTCATACGGTAGAGAGTATCATAAAGAATGCATTCATTTATCAGGATATACATACATTAATTAAGTTAGCCAGCTCTCCCACGATCATTCTTTTTACAAGCTCCTAAAACAAAACTCTTCTTTACGCTTTATAGATACTTTTATTTGCCTTTATTGTTTCATGTTTTCTCCGTCTCGTTCCTTTTATTCTCCCTTTCCTTTGCGTGTTCCGCGCCGCTTCCTGTGTTTTCCTGTGTTTTTGTGTTTTTTCCTTCGGTTTTGCTTTGCTCACTCACTCGTCTGCATTTGCCGTTCCACGCTCACCATGTGCGTCTTTTCCGGCCCCTGACGCCGTCCACGACGCTATCCCGGGGCCGACATCCCGGACCCTGACCCCTCCCCAGTGTGGCCTGGGAGGGGGGACTTTTGTACACAGTCCCAAGTGCCGCGAAAAACCCCTCATCAAAATTGAAAGCCGTTATGGAACACAACTCCTTTCAACGAACGCTGCCGCCGAGACGGTTCCTGTTTCAGATCTTGTTCGTAATAAACTTTTCCCAGTTTTGTCTTAGTCATTTTTTTGATTTATTTTTTAGGTTTCAAGAAAGACGTCGGAAAAACTTTAGTGTGTAAGCCGGTGCTGATCCGACGCCGTTTCGAAACCTACTTGAGCAAAACTTTTTTTTTTTTGTCTGTCATTTTTTCAAAAAAAAAAAAAAATTTTTTTTTCGTTTTGTCATTTGACTAGTGTTAATTTGACGCGAGTGCAAAACCTACTTGGCAAAAGAATTGTTTTTGACTTTATCATCGTTTTCAAAAAATCTGAAAAAACAAAAAAAAAATAGTATTTATATATCTATATATATAGTTATTTGTTTTATTTTTGACGCTGTATCACCCTACTTGATAACAATTTTTGTGGTTGGACTCTAAATACGTAATATAAAAGGATACAAGAGCTCCTTTTACTCAGCTGAGATCGGCGTACGTGTTTGGTTTTTGATAATAAAACTATTTGTAAATAAGAAAAAAAGAAAAAGGAAAAACAAAATCAACAGAAGCAAAATTAGCAGAACTAACATACAGTTCATTAGGCACAAAGAGATACTCATAGCTGTAAAACGGATCAGTTTGGTAGAAAAATTAATACTTTGTCGTGCTCTTTGAATACTCTTATAATAAATTTTAGGGAAAAGAACTACCCTCTTTTCGTAGTTCACAACAACAAGAAGAAATAGATATTGACGAGTATTGGTTGTCGGAGATCGTTGTTAATAATCAGCGAAGAAGCGAAGAAATAATAAAGAAGAGAATTGACGACTGCGTCATTTGGCAGAACACGGATATTGGACAGCGTATTGGATAGGGAGTGAAGGGTCTTTGGGTTCGATCCATTGACGCTGCTCGTTATACGTTGTTGCACGGACAATTACTATATCCAGGATACTAACTATCACGGCTGGGCAAACCAGGACTCGGCAGATACATCTTTACTCTGGTAAGTATTATGGCCTACTCCAAGCGAGGAATGCCAATACCTTTTGACTTTCGCAACGGGAGGACGGACAATGACTGGACGACAGGTGGGAAGCGGCAACAACCACCACGGTATATGACACGGTCAGCGGCTGCGTCAAGAATTCCGTCTATCCACCGAGACAACGTGGATCCATCTCAGCTTCAGGATATCATTACTGCGGCAACGACAGAGGCTATCAAAATGCTCACGTCCCCTACTAAGGGGCGATACACGGATAACAATGGGAATCGCAGCCGGAGGTCAAGGAGTTGGCGGCCGAACAGAAGAGACGCAGAGTTACTGTGGCGATCTCAACAACCCCAGGGAGGGCCGCAAATGATTCAAGGAGGAAACCGCTCCTGGCAGTACAGAGAACAACAGCCCAGACGGTACAGAACACAATCAAGCTGTGAAAGAAATAACACGCCGGCACAGGCGCCGCCAAGGACACAACAGGAGGTCCGGCCGGGGACCCAGGGGGTCCGACGAGGGGCCTCACAAGAACAGCGGGGACCACAGACAAACACCGCAACCCCATCCCTCCCGGGAAGAAGGGAGGTCGCGCAGGGGTTGCCACACGCAGGTTTTCGGGGACAACTAACCAGACCAAAAAACCCGCATGCTGCAATAGCAGCGCTAGCGGAGCTCGAGCTGCAGGCCTACCAGGAAAAGCACCAACGGTACATAGGAGCCACTAAGACTCTAGTGCCATGGTGGACGGCCTTGTACCAAAGTGGAGCACAAAATTACCACTGCCCACTGTGCTCGTTTAACCGACCTGGGGAGCACGACGTGTTTTACCACTGTCGCCAGGCTCACCCAACATACGACAAGTGCTACCCGTACCGGCTACATCTAAACGGGCACTGCACCTTCCCAGTCGAGAAATCCTGCTCGCTCAATGCAGTGCTGGCGGTCTTGTCTCATTACGAGGACAAGAGCC
>NW_918102.1:0-3726 GCF_000209065.1 Trypanosoma cruzi
TCACAACAGCCAAATGGGAACGTAACAGAAACACCAACAACAGCAACAGTCACCGCTGCTCAAACAAGTGCCATGAGGACGCCTGACGAGAGTGACGGCAGCCCCGCGGCCTCCCACACCACCTCCCCTCTTCTGCTTTTTCTTGTTGCTTGTGCGGCTGCGGCTGCGGTGGTGGCCGCGTGAGAGTGAGGGAGAGAGAGCCGTGCACCGCCCGCACACACACTCGTCCTTCTCTCTCCGTGTGTGTCCCCTTTGCATGGACTCTCGCCCTCACCTCAGCCTAATAAGCACACACATAATTTGTTCACGTGTTTATGCATGCACACCCATGCAGGGCCGTTGGTACTCTCTTTTGAGCCACACGCACCGCTGCCGTCTTGCCTGGCTGCATGGGCGGAGCACCGTAACAGTTTTTTTTTACTTTTTCATTGCTTTGAGTGGGCGACCTCTCTCTCTCCCTGTGTGTGTGTGTTTTGCTTTACGGGAGCAATGAGAGTGTGTGTGCTTCGGTCGTCCCACGCTTCGGCTTCTTGTTTTTTGTTTTTTGTTTTTATTTTTTTTACTTCATTGCCGTTCTTTTAACTGTGTTTTGTTTCTAATCGTTTTGTGTTTTTTTCTGCTTACTTGCTGCGGGGCGTTGTGTGTTTTTGCCCCTTCGCTGGTTTTAACTGCCTCATGGTGTGTGTGCGCTGCCGCTGCTGGGCTGCTGCCATTTGTGACTGTGCGGTGGCTGTGCGTGGTGTGGCGGCCGTGTCTCTCCTTTTGCTTCCGCTCTGCGTTGACGTGTTGTTAGTCTGTGCTTAAAGCTACACGCAGGTGACAGGAGTGATGGCGATGATGATGACTGGCCCTGTGCTGCTGGTGTGTGCCCTCTGCGTGCTGTGGTGCGGTGCCGGCGGTGTCTACGCGTGGGATCTTTCGAGTGATGCTGCGTTGCATAAAAAGCATTATGGAGCAAACGGTACGTACTGCAGGCTCAACAGCAGCTTCTTTTTCTGCAAAGAAAAAGGAGATGCAAGCAAAGGCGAAGAAACTGTCTCACAGGCGAGTACAGCTCAGAGCGGGACTGGGAGTGGCCAACCGAATGCCGGTGGTTCTTCTGGGGGGCAGGACCACGGTTCGGAGAAAAATGGTTCGGATGAATTGGAAAAAACAGAAGAAGGTACACAGGCATCACAACAGCCAAATGGGAACGTAACAGAAACACCAACAACAGCAACAGTCACCGCTGCTCAAACAAGTGCCATGAGGACGCCTGACGAGAGTGACGGCAGCCCCGCGGCCTCCCACACCACCTCCCCTCTTCTGCTCTTTCTTGTTGCTTGTGCGGCTGCGGCTGCGGTGGTGGCCGCGTGAGAGTGAGGGAGAGAGAGCCGTGCACCGCCCGCACACACACTCGTCCTTCTCTCTCCGTGTGTGTCCCCTTGCATGGACTCTCGCCCTCACCTCAGCCTAATAAGCACACACATAATGTGTTCACGTGTTTATGCATGCACACCCATGCAGGGCCGTTGGTACTCTCTTTTGAGCCACACGCACCGCTGCCGTCCTGCCTGGCTGCATGGGTGGAGCACAGTAACAGTTTTTTTTTTACTTTTTCATTGCTTTGAGTGGGCGACCTCTCTCTCTCCCTGTGTGTGTGTGTTTTGCTTTACGGGAGCAATGAGAGTGTGTGTGCTTCGGTCGTCCCACGCTTCGGCTTCTTGTTTTTTTTTTCTTTTTCTTTTTTGCTTTCTTCTTGTTTTCTTCTTTGAGTCTCTGCTCGTGTTGTGGTTGAGTGTACTCATTCCACCGTTTTATCAGTGGCTTGCATTGACTGCGGGCGTTTAAATCTCCTCTTTGTGTTCTCATACCGTTTCTTTCTTTTTGTAGAGGTGTTAGTCTCTTGCATCCTCGTCAGGCCATTACGTTTTTTCTTCCACATGCGCCATGCGTCGGTTGATCCACGTCGCCCCGCGGCCTGCAGTGCTGCTGCTGCTTGTGATGATGCCTGCAATGTGAATTGCCGGCGGGTGTCCCGCTGTCATCCTGACGTATCCCTGTTTCCCTGACGATGCGGTGCGTGCCGACGGCGTGTGGGCGTCCCCGGGTGTGGTGGGAGACGTGCCTCTCGGAGCGCAGGATGCGTTGCAGGTGTGCAGCGTCGTTTGGAGGGACCGATGGGTGCCCGTCCGCATCAAGGCGCCAACAACGGACCCGTGTGGCAGCAGGAGGCACTGCAGCTTCTCCTGGTGTTGCACAGCGAGTGCATTGGACGGCGCGTTTGGCTGCGGGAATGGTGCTGTGTCGTCTGCGCACGGGAACGCTGTTGCCGAGGAGGTTGTCCCTGCTGCTGTCAAACTGCATGCGGATCGTCTGCTCGTGCAGCCACTGGAGGGTTCTTTGGTTGTGCCGTCACTCGCCACGGGCAGTGTTTGCAGTCGGTTCACTGTGCCTGCTGAGCATTGTTCCGCTGGCGCTGCCAATTCTGACACAATGCTGTACGTGGCTGCTGCGCCGGGTGGTGTGTGGGCACTGCCGTGCGCCACGCTGGAGGATGGCCGTCCCGTCGCTGGCGCCATGAACATTGCCCGGCCGCTTTGTTTCACGGACGCCTCGCCACCCGCATCGCCGCGCACCTGATGGCCCATGCTGTCGGGTTTGCCTGCCCGCACATGGCAGGCCGCGGCATGGTGAGGAATGCTGCCTGTGTGCGTGGCGGGGCGCTGTTGGTGGTGGTGCACTCGACGACTGCCGCGATGGCAGCGAGGGAGCACCACGACTGCGATGACGTTGATGGCGTGGAGCAGCAGGATGACGATGGGGACGGGAGGACGCTGGAGTCGCACCGGTCGCGGTGCCATGCGAGGGATGTGTGGATGGCAGCGATTGGGGTGCCGGCGACTGCACGGAGCTGACGCTGGCCGCATTGGCTGTCCTGGGCTGCATGAGGGTGAGCAGGGAGATGGCGGAGCCGACGCGTTGGTGCGGGAATTCGGGTTGTGCGCTGCAGCAGCAGAGGAATTGCTCCGCACTGAACATGGGTGAATATCTTCGCATGCTGTGCGAATTGGGCGTTCCCGTCGAATGCTGCGCGTCGGATCTGTATTCCAGTGGCTGGTGTTTGGGAGTGTGCATAAAATGTCAGCAGAGCGCCCGATGGACAGCTGCCCCATCATTGATCCCGCACTGGATGTGAGGGATGCTGACGGTGTTATTTGGCGGGGAGAATGTTTGTTTGCGGTGCCCGGGGATAGGCCCTCTTCGTGGTGTCCGGACACGCCTCCCACGAACACGACAGATGCGAGGGACCCGGAGGAGACGTATCTGAGTGCTGCCATGCATGCGGCATTGGGGTGCCTTGTCATGCAGGTGCGTCTTAGAGTGGTCGAAAAGGGCGGCGTCCGTTGGGTCCCATGCACGGACGGGGCGACGATTGCGTGGGCCACTCGACCGCACGATGAGGGAAGCGTTGCTTGCCGTGACCACGCGCAGGTGTGCGCGATATCCGCCGCCGCCGGCAGTCTCCTTCCGGTGGTTCCGTGGGACGGCGAGGAGAGGGCGTGGAGCAGGACGGTCCCACCGGCAATTACTGGACAAGGATTGCGAGGGGGCATCCGTCCCCGTTGCGGAGAGCATTGATCCCGGCCGCGGCACCCCACCGAAGGATGTCGACTCGGCTGCACCCCAGAAGAATCCGTCGCCCGAGGAGAGGCAGTCGCCCCAGATGCTCCGACAGGCGACGGG
>NW_918103.1:0-3727 GCF_000209065.1 Trypanosoma cruzi
AAAGAGGGGAAGGTGGTGTGGGAGGCCGCGGTGCTGCCGTCACTGTCGACAGGCTTCGTCTTATCACCTGTTTTGGCGTTTGTGGTTGGCGCTGTTGTGGATCCTGCACTCTGAGAGACCGTATCGTATTTGTTGGCTGATGCAGCTTCACCATCGGAAGTCGTTTCGGGTGGTGTGGCGCCTTCAGTGGAGAGTCGGCTCGGATGATTGGTGGTTGGAGTGCCTTCTGTGCCAGCATCAGACCGCAGGGCCGCGGTACTGCTGTCGCTGTTGTTTGTAATTGCGGTTTGATTTGTACCAACACCATTTTTATCTTTTGTGGATTCTTTTTGATTGTATTCTGAAAGTTCTCCTCCTTGATCCTGTTTTTGTTTTTGTTGCTGCTGTTGCTGCGGTATTTGATCGTGTTCTTGTAGTTTTCGTCTGTTCTCTTCTTGGTGTTGATCGTGTTCTTTTTTTCCCCCATCATCCCCTTCGTTTTCGCCTTCTTGTCGGCTTTTTCCCCGAAGGTCTCCTGTACGTATGCCTCCCAATGTTTCCCGCTGGCTGTCATTTAAATTCACTTCCGAAGCATCTTCGTCACGTGCAACTTTTTCTTGGCTCCGAACTCTTTCTTCGTTTCGTTCCCCATCACCCAAAACTTTTATTTCATTTCCAACGTCCGAATCGCCATCAATTTCGCCTTCTTCCGATGATTCTCCTGCGGGCTGGAGTGCTGCATTTCCTTTTAGCGCTTGGGCGTATTGTTGTGTTCGGGTTTGTTCTTGGCTTTGTTGTTCGTCTAGTTCTTCTTTTTTTGGTATTTGTTCATCTTCACTGTTTGTATCCCTTCCCTGTCCTTGTTCTCCCTTGGCATCTTTATCTTCTTGTTGACTGTCACCTGTTATTTGTTGCTGAGTAGAACCAAGTGACACCACACGGGGCTCTGCCACTCCTCCAGGTTCCTCGGCCACAGCAACAAAGACACCGCACCACAGCACGCAGAGGGCACACACCAGCAGCACACGGCCAGTCATCATCGCCATCACTCCTGTCACTTGCGTGTGGCCTTCAGCACAAACTAGCTCCCCGTCAACGCAGAATGAAGGCAAAGGAAAGAGAGACAAGTCACACAACCACGCACCGTCCCATCCAGCAATGAGAGTCACGCACCACAACAACAACAATTAGGCGGGCGCGGTTCAACAACAATCAAAACAAAACTAAAATACAAGAAGAGCGCTCCTCGCCGTGCACCGTTCCTCACACTCCCACAGTCACTGTTACTTTTATTCCCTCCCCTCAGGCCCTCACAGGCACGCCACGCTCACTTCAACACGCGCCCCTCCACCACACGCAGCCGTCATGCGCTCCCGCTGCGCCGCAACGTCCGCCACTCCTCCCTCAGTCCAGCAGTTCCGTGTCCTCACAATCGCTGGCATGCCCCGCCCGCGCAACACACACAGCGCAACAATGTCGTGCCGCCTCTCCTCTGCAATCATGAGCGCAACGCCCAACAAGTACTGGCGCACGTGCTCCATGCGCTGCAACCACACGGCCGATCAGGTTGGCCGTCATGAACTGCATCTTGTCGTCCTTTTGCTTGGAGCAGACCCTCACATCTTCTCAATCCACGGCCTGGGTGCTGCGAGTGGCTGCCGAGTGGTGCCACTTGTGGAAGAAGCAAATGTGCGGAAACAACGGCCACCCTCACTCCCTCACGCATCGCCACTCCCCTCCACTGTCCCGCACAAGGGCGGTGTCATGGGGAAAAGAAGCCAGCCGCACAGCGCATGCACGAGGGCACACGCAATAGCAACGCCATCCACGTCGCACCGCAAGATAATGCCATGCGCACAGCACAAGCACGGCGGTAACAAGAGGGACGGGACGCATCTAAGTGCATACCGCAGTCCTTCACTTCTCTCTTCCAATTTGAAGCATTGTCCACGGCAACCGGTCCAACAGAAAACGTGCGGTTGCTGTCCGTGACCCAAAGGCAGAGCGCAGTGTGCCTTTTATTCCCCGAGGCGTGCCCTCTCTGAGTGCACAGCATGACCTTCCTTCCTTCCTCAATGGTCGCGGTGATGAGGGCATCCACACGCAGGCTTTCTTTCTGCGAGACTTCCGATCGTGCGTTGACCCACACGGCTGAGAGTGTCCCGATGGCCTCCGTCCACGATGTCCCCATGCCACGCGACTCCTACACCCTCCGGCCATCCTCGCAGTCAACAATCATGTGAAGTGATCCCTCCCATTCGGTGACGCAGGGGTTAAGGCATTCCGCAGGGGAAACAACCTTCGAGAGCGCCCAGGCACTGCCGCTGTCCGTCGAGTGAATGATCATGGAGCAAACGTCTTTTGCTTCATCCTTCGCCATAACAGGAAACACAAGCTTGCCATCCTCCATCACAACACCTGCGCCACCAGAAGCAATGAACTCCGTCCAGTTACCTTCGTGAGAAGCAGAAGAGATCCGTTTCGGGAGTGGTTTGGGGTCGCCCCATTCGATCCGTCCACTCTGCCTGCCACCCGTGGGATTCGTGGCATCGCCCACAAACAGTTTCAGCTCCAAGCCGCCCTCTCTCCAACACACACCTTCGTAGGACACATCAGAGCCTCCCGCAGGAGGAAACACTCTGTTGCCCTTCGTGATTGTTGTGGGGCGGAGCACAACACCCAGACCCTCCTCTCCCTCCGCCGCTCCAACCACAGTGCCTGCCCTCCATGCATCCTTTTATTGACCTCACCAACAACAGTGGACCAATTCCACGCAGAGTTGATGCACCCCGCAACCACATCAGAAGAAAAGGGCTTACTTAATTGACCACCTGGATATTGGGCATCCATGTGACCCTCGGCGAAAGCAGCAATCACTCCACCAGCACTGACGAGAGGGCGAAGCAAACGAATCCCTTATCGTAACTGGAGCAATCCCATCCTCCGACTGCACCAGCGTCGTCCGCAGCACAAATAGATCGACTCCATGCGGCAACTAAACATTTATTGAACCACTCATCGCATCATCAATGGGATCCTCCTTCGGCTCCGTGACAGGCGTGGGCCTTCTTTCGGGTGGTGTCGGATCCACTTTTGTGTTCCGAACAAAGGCGAACTCAGGCTTCGTCTCGTAAATGTTGGTCGCCGTGTTGGATGCGGGACTCGGATCGACGGTGTTGGGAGCGTCAGCCGCCGCAGACTGTCGCCAATCCTCGTTCTGACGTGACGGCTCAGCATTCACTGGCGGCGCAGTTGTCCCACCAGATTTTGTGTCATCCTTCCCTTCACGGGGCGGCGGCAACTGACGGATACCTGTCCGGTCAGCATCGCCGCTCCGTGCAGGCGGATGGATGGTTCCATCGGGAAAAATTGACGCCACCACAATTCATAAGGGCCGGCGCATTTATGTGTCGTCACATTCATCGTGAAGGCAACGGTGGCCCCTTCCTATTCCATTGCACAGCCGGCAGCACAGTTGCGACATGTGTGCACCGCACTGGCCACATGGCACACAGCACCCAGCTCACCATTCCTGCCATGCATGCGCACACCAAAGCCACTGAAAGTGTAATTCTCATACTGAGCCTCAGCACTGGCTGCGAAACACTTCTTCCACGCCCACACACATCCACACACACACGATAGCTCAGGCTGCCGTCACTCGGAGCACACGACACATCCACCGGCACAACCACCGCATCCGCATCATCAGATACATGTCCAGCACTCCCAGCAGCCGTCACGCACA
>NW_918106.1:0-3737 GCF_000209065.1 Trypanosoma cruzi
CTTTGCTTTACACCCCCATCTTTCTTTTTTTTTCTTTTTCTTTTTTTCTTTTTCTTTTTTTCTTTCTTTGTCCCTCTGCTCTCGCTGCGCGGTTTTGCGGCCCAGCGACGCGCACGCCCGCACACACACACACGCGCTACGATGGAGACATGTTGTTCGAGGTCCAAACAGTTTGAGCGACGCATTGAGAACGGAACAATAAAAATCACCTTTCGGCTGAGCGCCCGCTCCCCTCCCTCCCACTTCCTGCTATTGTTGTCGTTTTTCTTTCTTGCGCAACGGCGCGCACGTAACATCCTGCCCTGTCTGGCGCCCTGCCTGTGCAAACGGTTGGTGGCGGGCCCGCCCAAAAGCGCAAGAGAGAGAAAGAGAAAGAGAGGGCCGAATTGCCCGGAGGTGGGTTGTGGTGGGCGCACGCCGCTGCTGATGGAAGCAACCAACTCTTGTGCGCGAGGGCGCGTGGCCCCGTGAACGCGCTTGCGTGATGGCCAAAAACAAACTCAACAGGTCTGACAGCCGCCCCGCCCGCCGCAACCTCGCCGGCTGGCCCCCGCGCCTCCCCTCGCATGGCCAGGAAAGGCGCGTCTTGAGACCCACCGCTCCGTGACGCTGGGCGCTTGGGTGCATCGGCGCCCCGAGAAAGAGACACGCCGGTCGTGAAGCGCAACAACCCTTGGGCCGGTGGCGCGCTGTCGGTGCCGCGCGTGGCGCCACCGCCCGGTTGCGCGAGAGTTTGCGGTGACGGTGCGCGCGTCGAGGCTCCCTCCCCAGTTCGGGAAACGATGGGAAAAAACAAAACCAAAGAGGACGCGCACGGGTGAGAGATGCGGCTGCGACGCGTGATGAAATTCCACAGTTTCCTGTCAGTCTGACGACGAAAACGCGTGAGGACGCAGTTCCCGACTCAGCTCACACTGAAGTGCTTTGCTTTACACCCCCATCTTTCTTTTTTTTTCTTTTTCTTTTTTTCTTTTTCTTTTTTTCTTTCTTTGTCCCTCTGCTCTCGCTGCGCGGTTTTGCGGCCCAGCGACGCGCACGCCCGCACACACACACACGCGCTACGATGGAGACATGTTGTTCGAGGTCCAAACAGTTTGAGCGACGCATTGAGAACGGAACAATAAAAATCACCTTTCGGCTGAGCGCCCGCTCCCCTCCCTCCCACTTCCTGCTATTGTTGTCGTTTTTCTTTCTTGCGCAACGGCGCGCACGTAACATCCTGCCCTGTCTGGCGCCCTGCCTGTGCAAACGGTTGGTGGCGGGCCCGCCCGAAAGCGCAAGAGAGAGAAAGAGAAAGAGAGGGCCGAATTGCCCGGAGGTGGGTTGTGGTGGGCGCACGCCGCTGCTGATGGAAGCGACCAACTCTTGTGCGCGAGGGCGCGTGGCCCCGTGAACGCGCTTGCGTGATGGCCAAAAACAAACTCAACAGGTCTGACAGCCGCCCCGCCCGCCGCAACCTCGCCGGCTGGCCCCCGCGCCTCCCCTCGCATGGCCAGGAAAGGCGCGTCTTGAGACCCACCGCTCCGTGACGCTGGGCGCTTGTATATTTGTGGCTTCTCATTTTTATGTGTTTCTTATAAATCTATTGTTTGTGTTCTTCTTCGGGTTAGGGAGGATGTGGGTAAAAGGGTTTTGTTGAATTGCTTTGTTTGCCTTTTCCGTTTTCGTGCTGGCGGCGATTATTGTGTGTTCGATCGTGCGCCCCCGGATTCGCTTTGCGTAGCAGGTTGTGAGTCAAATTAGCAAATTAGGGAGGCGGAGAAGAGAAGGGAATAAAAGGAGAACGAGCTTCGTTAATGCGCGAGTCCTCTCACTTGTTTATTCGTCGATTTTCTTTTGCCATGGCGCGTCGTACGGCGAATGATTTGTCGGGCACCCCGCAAAAGCAGCCCTCCAACCACCTTGCGAACCGAATTCTGTAACTGACTGGGTCAATGATTGTGGGGTCGCGACCGGCATGGCCAAGAACCGTGTCGATCCCCGCCTTGACCTTTGATTCGATCACCTTCACGCCTGTGTAGGGATGGAGGTAGTCAATCACACCAAGGCAAAGCTGGCGTGAATCTTCGTTGATGGCGGCGATGAGAGAGTAATCCATGATAGAAGACGTTGAAAGCAAATGGGTGTCAGCCGTCAAGCTGTCCATGAGAATACTTTTCACGTCGTTTGTGCAATAAAAAAAGGCTCCTTTTCGCAATGTGTTGACGAGGTCCTGATCCAAAAGAACAGACGACCCCTCCACCGCCGTACGATTTCGTTGACTTCCTTTTAAATCGTAAGTGATATCAGCTCGGCGAGAGAAAAAGGCGTTTTCCATTAAAGCAAAGTAACGGATCTCGGTTGGGGTATCCAAAAAACGCTTCGCCCGTTTCACATGTATAGAAAACACTCCGAAAATTTTACAAAGGACACTACTGCAGTATGAAATGGCATCGTGTTTCCCATGATCTTCCGCTTTGCCATACATGTGAGACATGTATGAAAAATATTTGGGTCCAAACTCGGCGAAATGCTTCAGCTCCGCTTGTTTTATTTGTTTCATCAAGAATCGCTCATCGAGCGTGATAAAAAACTCCGATTTCGTTTTCCCCCCCTGCGGCTTAAAGGCGCGAGAGCGAGAGAGAGAAAACAACATGTCATCCACTCTGCCCCCCGTATAAAGGTATTGAAGCGCCGCAAATTGTTCAGGAAACATGACTTCTACCGTCACGGTTGCTACTCCATTTTTATCCCATGGAAGCATCACATCCATGGCATGCTTAAACGTTGTTTTTGACGCGGGGCTCCGATTGGCAAGAATGTCGAGGGCATCAAGTGCGGAAGAAATAAATAATGAGGAGGGTGCAATGTCCGGTAATAAGGAGGGTTCAATACCGAGCATAATAGCCATGGATTCTTCAGGAAACCCTTGGGCACGTTCCTCCGCACAGGCCATGGGTTCATTATTATCCGCGTTATCATCCAAAATAGAATCATGATCATTAGGCGCAATTTCCTTGGATGCAGTTTCATAAATCGGTCGCACATCATTTCTCACATAGCCCAAAAGAGAGTCGCGCTGACTTCCAGGAGAAAGACCCGAGGACTGAAGAGTCAGCGCAACAAGAGAAGTGGGCTCATTTAATCGAATTCCACAGTGGCCACGCGGGCAGTAAGCCCAATGTTGATCTTCAAACGCTGTAATTTCCATAAGTGTCGGCGGTTTTCCGTTACGCCGTTCTGCTAAAAACACGCCATTCTTGTACCATTCAAGGAAGTCCGACACCAGGTTTGCCAAATCATTGAGACGCAGAATTGTCAAATCTTCTCCAGTTTTCAAGGAAGGGATGAGAAGAAGGAGATCTGCTGCACGCCGTAGGAGTAAAATGCCTTTGTCCTCGCCAAATTCTGGGGAATCCCCCAGCCCAAATCCGCGTCCATTCAATAAATTAGCAAATGGAGGCTTAGGAATTCGTTGATTATTTGACGGCGAAGGCTGAGACTGAACTGCGGATGCTTGTTGCTGCTGTGCTTGCGACGCGGTCATTGCTTGTATGGCGCCAACGATGCTCTGGACACATCGCAGCAGCTCTTCCTTTTCCGCCTTCAAATATAATTCGAGGGTGTCAACACCCGACGGCAATTTTTCCGGTGGGGTAATGACATCATAGACAGTGAGAGACTCGACGATGATGTTGACAGTGACTTCCCCACCAGTACGCGAGAACACAACAAAAGAAATGCAGGCCTCCTGGCTC
>NW_918107.1:0-3739 GCF_000209065.1 Trypanosoma cruzi
CGCCGCGTGACCGGATCCAGCGGAAGGAGGAGGGAAGGAGGAGAGAGTGAGCCGCAGAGGCCCAACATGTCCCGGCGTGTGTTTACTTCCGCGGTGCTGCTCCTACTTGTCGTGTTGATGTGTTGTGGTGGAGCTGCGACCGCTGAGGTGGGAAGTAATGGTGATGCTTCAACTCCTTCTGGGTCGACATTGACGGGTGTCATTACTGCAGAGGGGAGCACTTCAGGGGGTGTTGAGGGGCTGCAACGGGTCGATCTATTTGTGCCGCAGACGACGCAGGTGCTGCCGAAGAAGGGGACTGAATCAGGTCGGAGGGATTCATTTGTTTCACCCTCTCTCGTCAGTGCTGGTGGAGTAATTGCTGCTTTTGCCGAAGGTCACATAAATGCCAAACCCCCCCATAACGAATCAACTAAGCCGTCTTCTGATGTTGTTGCGGAGTACATCGACTCTGCGTGGGAATGGCCCACTCTTGTTGAAAAGGTCGGTAAAGGAACACGGAGTGCACACACCGTGCTTGGCAAAGCGGAGGGAAAGGGGAGTTTGGATGTTGTGCACCACCCCACAACAACGATGAAGGGCAATAAGGTGTTTCTTCTTGTGGGAAGCACTGCCTTGTCCCCTGTAAATGGGAGTTGGAAAGAGGGCAGCCTGGAACTAAAACTGGTTGTTGGTGAGGTCACGAAGCCTTCTGCGGGCGGCGAGCCGAGTGAGTGGATCAAATGGGACGAAGTTCAATCGCCGGTGCAGCAGACTACTTTAGCTGCTCACAAAGGTAACTTGACGGAGTTTATTGCTTCTGGTGGCTCAGGTGTTCTGATGGAGGATGGCACGATTGTGTTTTCTCTGATGGCGATGAATGAAAAAAATGAAGTTGACGTTTACTCCATGATTATTTACTCGAAGGACAACGGCAGTACCTGGTCGCTCTCTAAGGGCATGTCCCCCGCGAAATGCGGTTCACCCCGCATCACCGAGTGGGAGGGATCACTTCTCATGATTGTTGACTGCGAGAGCAGCCAGAGGGTGTACGAGTCGCGTGACATGGGGACAACGTGGACGGAGGCCATCGGGACGCTTCCAGGCGTGTGGGTCAACTCACAATCGGAAGACTATCCGGACGGAGGCGTGCATGTGGATGCCCTCATCACCGCGACCATTGGGAAAAGGAGGGTCATGCTGTACACACAGAGAGGGTACGCCACGGAGGAAAACGCCAATCCGCTCTACCTTTGGGTGACGGACAACAACCGCTCGTTTTCTGTTGGACCGGTTGGCATGGACAATGCTGGGAAGAAGGAGGTCGCCAGCACCCTGCTGTACTCGGATGGCAAGTTGCATCTTTTACAACGGAGGGTCAGTGGTGAAGGCAGTGCCATTTCACTCTCCCGCCTGACGGAGGAACTGAAGGAAATCGAGTCCGTCCTCAGTACTTGGTCGCAAAAGGACGTTTTCTTCTCCAGCTTTTCTATACCCACGGCGGGTCTGGTGGCAGTTTTGTCAAACGCATCGGCCAGTGACGACACGTGGAACGACGAGTACCTTTGCCTGAATGCGACGGTGACGAACGCCACGAAGGTCAAGGATGGGTTTCAGTTGACGGAGACTGACTCCGGGGTAATGTGGCCTGTGAACGCTCCGGATGGTAATGTGCGTCATGTATCCTTGAACCACAACTTCACACTTGTGGCGTCGGTGACCATCGAAGAGGCTCCGAGTGAGAACACGCCTCTCCTGACTGCGCTGTTGGGTGACGCTGAGCCCCCGTATTTCATGAGACTGTCGTACACCGCGGATAACAAGTGGGAGACGATTTCCAAAGGCGATAAAAAATTAACAACGGAAAGCAGGCCTTGGGTGCCGAAGAAAGAACACCAAGTGGCACTCATGCTGCAAGGCAACAAGATCTCTGTGTACATTGATGGTGAGTCGCTGGGGGAAGAAGCGCCGTTAACAGGTGAGACACCACTTGAGCCCTTTGGGTTTTGCTTTGGCGCGTGCGACTTTGATGATGATGATGATGATGGTGGTGATGATGAGGAGGCCAGTCCGAAGGAGTCCAGTCCGGAGAAGATCGGCAAAAAACCTCGTGTGACGGTGACGAACGTCTTTCTGTACAACCGCCCACTGAATCCCACTGAGATGCGTGCAATCAAGGACAGGATCCCCGTTTCGACGAGAGCTCCAGAACCACAAGTGAAAATTGCTCCCAAACCTGTCGCACCTGCTGCACCTGCTGCACCTGCGGTGCCTGGCCCACGGGAAGTACCAGCAGCACCGGGGAGGACAACTGTGGGGAGAACCGCCAATACCCAACATGCGCCAGCGGAACGCTTGACTTCTGCTGGGAATGAGGGGACGGCACGAGAAAAGGGTGATGGTGGGGCAAATGGTGATGCTGGTTCCGCGTACGGGAGGGTGCTGCTGCCGCTGCTGCTTCTGCTGGGACTGTGGGGCTTTGCGACTGCGTGAGGAGTGTGCGGCCTCAGTGTGGGACACTTGCGCCATCCCCCACACCGACGCACGTCCGGTAATGAATTACTCTCCGCAATTCTTTTTTTTGTGTTTCCGTTTTTTTTATCTCCCCCGTTTTTTTGCTTGTTGCCTTGGGGCAACCAATATGAACGTTTTTTTTTTTTTCATTTTTAATGGTTTAATTTGTTTAAATTTTTAAATTTTATTTTTCATCCCCCATCCCTTCTATTTTTTGCTTTTGGGGCAACCACCATGGAACTCTTTTTCTTTTCTACTCTTTTCAATTGTTTCTTGCTGCACTCTTCCTGTGAGGGGTGCCGTGTGTTTCCCGCCCAACTGCTCCACTCGCACACCCACCGACACGCTCATGACGACGGCCCTGTGCGCCTCGCCTGCTGCACGCATGAGGAGGGGCCGCGACGAGCGGCGCGCTGAGGGAGCCGTGACGTGTGGGCGTGCGACGAGTGCCTGTGGGGCGGAGCACACATTTCTTTCCCTCTTGTTTTGTTTTATTGCGGTCAGGGCGGGCAGACACCCGCAGCGCCACAGACACACAGCCACACCCTGCCGCTTTTAAAAAGTAATTTTGCTTGCTCTCTTTGACTTTCTCACTGTGTGTGTTTTTTTTGCGCTGGCGCACCCTTCGGGGTCGGCCTCGTGAGCATTTCTCTCCCCTCTGATGATTTTTCTTTTTTTTGCTGCGCTCACTCTCCCGATGGAGAGACGCGACTCCCGTCATGTCTGCGTGCTTCTCTCAGTCCCCACACACACACGAGTGACTGTGCTCTGCGGGCCGCACTCACGCGCCGATGGGAGGGCTGAGGGGAGCAGCAACACGCAGATGATCCCGTGAAATATAAACGATGTGCGGACACACATGGAGGGTCGGACGGCTGAAAGACATTTAAATATCTTTTAATTTTATTTTCGGACAAAATATGCAGACAATTTCTGGAGCAACATGGTGGTTGGGTGCTTTTTTTTGTGTGTTTTTTTTTTCTTTTTTTATTATTTGGGTGTAGCCGTAATAGAGGACGGCCTTTTTTTTTCTTTTTTCTTTTTTCTTTTTTCATTTTTTTTTTCTTTCCAAAGTGTGAGGTGTGGAAAGGTGAAGATGAATTTTTTTAAATTTTAATAATTTTTTTATGAATTGCCGCTGCTTTGTCTGCAGTGCAATATCATGAGCTTGAGCAGTCTTTTTCTCTTTATTTCTGCCATGCACTTCTGCTGTACACTTTTGTTTGTGCGTCCCTTCACATGCTCT
>NW_918108.1:0-3740 GCF_000209065.1 Trypanosoma cruzi
ATGAACTTACTGAAAAGGGTGTAGACACTTCTCGTTATTATCATCTGAATAATAACAGGATGCGAACAACAATGTGTGAAAATTCGGAAATTGCGATTGGATTTAATCCATTGGCACGTCCAATTACCTCAACGAATGCGCAAAATCCCACTTCACCCATAACGTATCCACTAGCATCACCTATTCCCAATAGTTTAAATCCGCTCTTTACAATGGATAACCTGGTAGAGGCAGCACAGCGCACACGAATGTATGATAAGGCCATAAGCTATCTTGAGAACAAGGTGTTACCTGTCATTGAGAAGTATCGTTACACAAGCAGTGTCCCAAAAGAGGCGTTGCACTCTCTTGTCCTCCCACTTGCATGGCTGTACAGTAAACGTGAGATGCAGGATTCTGTTGTTGGACTTTTTCGTGTCATTCGCTACAAGACTGAAAATGAGGATGGATTGAATTATGAATTGTTGCAGTGGTGGGATGTAGCACAGCGTGTCTATGCTGGAAAAGTGGAGAATAACAAAAACTTCAGTCTGGTGGATCTTGAGGGTTACGTACGAACGCTCTGTTTGTGTGGAGAATGGGAGAAGGCGCTTCATGTCGTCAAAACGGCCTCCCCACGGCTCACACAGTCCTCGGCGGCTATAGCACAGTCGGGGGCCATGGCGGCTTGGATTCTTGGAGAGTGGGATGATGTTAAGCACCTTAAAGAGTGTATCCCCGTGAAGGAAAAGGTCGACACGGCACTTCGTCTCTTCTTTGAGAACGCCGTTTACCTTCATGACGAATTTCACAGCAAAACCGATGGCCAAGCTATCTTGATGTGTGCGGATAGACTTTGTACGACGATTACACGTGCCAAGATGGAGGTGGATGAAAGTCTGAAGACATTACTTCCACTTAGTTACGCTCACGCTTATGAAAATCTCACCCTACTACAGCATTTTACTGAAATGGAAGAACAGATTGTGTATGTTCAGTCAAATTCTTCTGTCTTTCGTGAGCAGTTGGTGGAGCGGTGGAAAAGTCGCTTTGCGGCACTTAAACCAGACTCCCTTATGCCGAGTCTACGATCACTTATGCTTCACTCGCTTGTGTTGAAGCCTAATGACATGTCCGAGATGATTTTGAATTTCTGCGAACGAATGGGTGCAAACTATCCACAGCTTTCCATGTGGGCCATGTCGTGGCTTTGGCAAGGTCAATTCCCACGTAGCAGTCACCAGTACCAACGCGATTATGTTACATCCGGTGCCTTTTTAAGTTCACAACCCCGTGTAGCAGTTGTTTACATTAATCAGATATGGAGTGAAGGTCGACGAGAAGAGGCAGTGCGTATGATGGAGGAATTTCTTAATGGCACGCGACCGAAATTGGAGGAACAGGAGCCCCTTTGCTACGGTACGGCTCAACACCGCCTAGGCATGTGGAAACAAGAAATGCGTGCGGATCGCTTTTGGAAGAAAGATTACCGTCAGGAGATTCTACGACATTTTCACGAGGCAATTCGTGCTTTGCCTAAAAGCTACGAGGCGTGGCACAGTTGGGGCCTCATGAATTATCGCGTTCAGCAGCGTGATGGCTCCATTACACCGGACGAGCAACATTCCTTTGTTGAGGCCGCCCATCAAGGTTTTGTGGCGGCTATTTGTCGAAGCGCGAGCCCCTCTACAGCTCTTCCTGGTGTTATGCGTTTGTTGCAATTGTGGGTGTTTCATAATGGCATATCCATGTTGAAGGAGTCTGTGGCAGATAGTGTCTTCCGCATCCCCACGGATTATTGGGTGCAGGCCATCCCTCAATTGATAGGTCATCTGAGCGATACTCGACATGATGTCCGTGAGGTGATTAGTATGATCCTCCGTCAGCTGTGCGAGGTGCACTCACAGGCGGTGGTGTTCCCATTACTGGTGGTGTTTATGTCGGATGATGGAAGTGGCGGCCCGCAGCTGCGTCGACGGGAATTGGCGCAGTCCATCATTACAGTTCTCCCCAAGCGTATCCGTTCCGATGCGGAACTTGTGGCAAAACTGTTAATAGATGTCTCTTCTATCCCTATCGAAAAGATTCGTGAACATTTGAGTGCTGTAGCAACGGTTTGGAACCCAAATGCGGAATACGAGGGGGACGCGGAAGAGGTGTGTCGACGGCTACAGGCAGTACTTGACATTTTCAATGCCCATCGACACCATCTACTCTACACGGTTGGTGACATTGGTCATTATGTAGGAATGGTTATGGAGGATGAAAAGCGCGGCGATCGGGAAAAGGCGAGCAGCATTGTGAGTCAGTTGGTGGATGAAATTACCAAACACATTACGGAAAAGCTTGGTAAAGAACCTCAGAAGGCAATGGAGCCATTGTTGAACCTTAGGAACCTCTCTATTGCGGTGTTTGGTGAATATGATATTCAGTACACAAACTTCCCAACCATCGCGTCTTTTAGCTCCAAATTGGATGTCATTCCCTCCAAAAAACGACCGCGGCGTATTCGTTTAAGTGGGTCCAATGGATTTATATACACCTATTGCTTAAAGGGAAACGAAGATATACGAATGGATGAGCGGGTGATGCAGCTCTTTGGAATGGTGAATGTACTTTTGAGTGATGCACACACACCAAATAGCGCCTTTATTCACCGCTTTCCAGTCATTCCCATTAGCAATAATGTGGGTCTTCTTGGCTGGGTAGAGCACGCCAACACAATCAACAACACGATATGTATTCATCGCAATACGATCTCGAATGTTTGTACCCACCAGGAGTCCGGTGTATTGCGGTCATATGTCGAGTCCTTTGGTAGTTGGGATAAGTTGAGCATGATTCAGCGCACAGAGGTCCTGGAGTACGTGATGACGCAACCCAACTGTGAAGCTGTAGATGTCGCTCGTGCGATGTGGCATCGTTCCCATACGGCGGAGCAATGGCTTGAGCGACGCACAG
The DNA here is from genome assembly GCF_000209065.1 of Trypanosoma cruzi. NCBI lineage: Eukaryota > Euglenozoa > Kinetoplastea > Trypanosomatida > Trypanosomatidae > Trypanosoma > Trypanosoma cruzi. The sequence continues at coordinate 2,941 of NW_918108.1, forward strand.
CCTTCACACTCTCCTTGGCGACCATGTCCATGGTAGGATACATATTAGGACTTGGCGATCGACACCTCGGTAATATTCTCCTTTCCATGTCTACAGGGAAGATTGTTCACATTGATTTTGGCGACAGTTTTGATGTTGGTCGACTTCGTCATGTACTCCCTGAGACCATCCCATTCCGTCTTACACGCATGCTAACCAATGCGATGGAAGTGTTTGGCGTGGATGGCATCTTTCGATCCTCCTGCACCCGCACCCAGACGACTCTGCACAAAAATTGTGACAGCATCATGGCTCTTCTTTCCGCCTTTGTGCATGACCCAATCGTGCAGCATAAGGGGACGATGAAAAATATGATGGAGAAGAGCCGCACACAAGATATTGTTGAACGCATTCGTAATAAACTTCGTGGGACAGAAATGGCTGTAGAAAACAAAGATATAGTGATTTTTAACACAGTGCTGGAAAGTGCACGTCGTCCCGATCTGTGGTACATGTCTAATGCCTTCAATGACGCGGCACGGCGAACCCTCCACAAGTCATTGACACCACAGCAGCAGGTCTCTATGCTGATTGATGAGGCCACACGCGTGGAAAACTACGCTGCTTTATACTTTGGTTGGGGCCCATTATGGTAAATTCAGCTCTCCTCTCTCTCTCTCTCTCTCCTCCCCGTCTACGTGAGTCACGAAAAATCAGAGAAAAAAAAAACGTAGGAGGGGGGGAAGGTGGAATTTTTTTTTTTTTTTTTCTTTAAGAAAACGAATTTCCCCTGCATCACCACCAAAGTCAGACATTTCTTT
>NW_918111.1:0-3745 GCF_000209065.1 Trypanosoma cruzi
CGCAGCGCCTGCCCGTTGAGCGTCAGGCACCCCACGACGAACTTTCCGCCGGCGCCCCTGAGCGCAACGGTGCCGTCCATCACGACGGGCCCACTGCCGGCGTTCCCGTGGAGCGTCAGCGTGCTCTGCACAAGGTCCGCACTGCGCGGATACGACGGCACAGACAGGAGCCTGCCGCTGATGCTGTTGCCGCGCACCGACAGCCACGACCCGGACGCAAACGACGCCGACCCCCGCAGCACAAGCAGCGCGCCATCCGTCAGCGCACCGGCGTTGTCGTTCACCACGACGGCGGACGCGTTGGCCTCCACACCGCTGTCGAATAGCAATCCATGCGCGGCGTACACCTGGCTCCCCGACACGCGCAGCACAGCGCCTCCCGACGCAACCACGCGCGCACTCGCGTACAACGCAACGTCGCCACCGAACACAGCCGCGTCCAGCGCGACACCGCCACCGACAAGCTCCAGCACCGCGCCGTCCACCACCACCGTCCGCCCACCAGTCACCACGGTCACGAGGGCCACGCCAGACACAACCAGCACGGACCGCACGAGCCGCAGGCCCGACAGCACCAGCACCGGTGCGTACAGCGAGGACTGCGAGCTGGGAAGATACACAAGCGGCGTCGACCTCGCGGCAACCAGCAGGGAGTCCGTCACCGTCAGCACAGACCCCGCGGGAAACGTGCCGGTCAGCACAAGCGCACCGTTCAGCGCCTCCACATCGCACACCGACAGCTCCACCGGCCCGCTCTCGTCGCTCCCCGCAGCCACCGCACCGCGCAACGCTCCACCGCCCATCACGTACAGCACAGCACCGTTCAGCAGCGACACATTCTGCACAACGATCCGCACGCCGTCCCGCGCCATCCACGGCACGTAGAGCACAGGACTCACGCCGTCCAGCACAACGTGGCGCAGCGTCACCTCGCTCGCGCCAGCAGGCACAACGAACACCGACCGCACCGTCACGCCCTCGCGGACGAACACACTCGACGCAGTGTCCACAGCGGGCGGCAGCGCGGGAGCTCCCACAGGCACGCACGCCTCGCCGTACCCGCCGCTGCCGCACGCGCACACGCACACACCGTCCTTCATGCTGGCCGTCGCCGTCCCGGGCGCGTAGCAGTGCGTGTTCCTGTCGCAGGCGTCGCACCCAGCAACGTCGATGCTCCCAGCGTCGCCAAAACCTGCCGCTGCGTACTCCTCCGCCGTCGACAGGAAGCGGCCACCCGCGTCGTTGCACGCCACCCTCAAATGCGCCCCAGCCAAAAGCGACAGGCTCAGTGACAGCATCCGCGGCAGCAGCACTCGGTTGCGCACAAAGCTCAGCGTGCTCCCAGCAGCGGTCACGGCGCCAGCGGCGTAGAGCATCTCCCTCGAGACGCCGTCGTGCACGTTGTCCTTCGCCAGCAGCATCGACCCGCCAGCCAGCCTCACCGTCGAATAAAACGCCACCGCGTAGTCCTCCGTCGACAAAAAGTCGTTCCGCACAAGCGCCACAGCAGAGCCCGACACGCTCACAGGCCCATCCACGCAGACTGCGTGATTGCACAGCAGGAAGTCGCTGTCAACAAACGCCAACACGGAGCCGCCGCTGGCCGCAACACCGCCCTCCACCGCCACGCACAGCCCCAGCGCCGTCTGCACCGACAGCCCGTCCACGTACAGCGCACCGCGCGACTGAAGCACCACGCCGCAAACCACCACATGCGTGCGCGTCGCGGAACACAGCCGCCACATGCGTGCGCGCAATGGTCAGCACGCTCCCCGTCAGATTCACGCTGTGCAGCACGAGGCACGCGGAGGCGTCGCCAAGGTCGTAGGCGCCGCGGTACGCAACACACGCCTCTGCGATCAGCACCGAGTCCACCACAGTGACGCGCGAGCCCGGCGGAAATCGGTTAGCCACCACCACGCCGCCGCCGGAGCGCGACTCAAGCCCGCTGATCAACACATCGGCACGCTCGCCAGCAGGCGGGTCGGACCGCCACCCAACAACGTACAGGCTCGCACCGCCCACAAAAGTGCAGTTCACCAGCGTCACGTTGCGCACGCTCCCTAACATCGACTCCACGTCCACCACGACGTCCACCGCAAAGGTCACACCAACGTAGCACGCCACCGACGTCCCAAGACCGGCGCTCACCTCCACATCCACACGCACGTCCCGCACGCACAAGTCGGCGCCGTCAGTGCTCGGTGGCTCGGGAACAGCAACGGGCAGGCACGCATCGCCGTGGCCGCCCTCAGCGCACGTGCAGGCGCAGCCATCACTCGAGGCCTTCGTCGTGTACGCGGGGAAGCACGATGCCGCGAGGGTGCATGGATCGCTGCAGGTCAAAATGGCGGCATTGTACACGGACGGGATGCTGTATTCCACCCCCTCCTCGCCGTTCACAGTGTTGCACGCGGCCACAATCGCTCCGTTCGTGAGATCGCGGGAGCCCAAGGATATCCACAGTACTGTCGGCGTGCCTGTGCTGGAAATGAATTGGTTGCCAGAAACAGACACCGTGGAGTCGCGGAGATTCACTTTGGGGTTCAGAAAGAGAAAAGCATCCGATGGGGATTCACGGCAGAGGTTGCCGCTCAACTGCAGCCAAGAGTTGTAGTAAATGTAGGAAGCAAAGGATGAATAAAACACAACCAAGCTTCCCTGCATCTCGTTGCCCTGAAAAACAACCGCTGATTGAGACTCCACAACTAAGGCCCAAAGAAAAAAAATGGCGTACTGCACCGACCTCGGCACAAGATTGCCTCGGATCACCACGGAAGAGCTGTTCAGTACACTCAGCGACAAGGACTTGCTAGACCCTTCAATATACATCAGCGTACTGTCTCCGCCATCCATATGAAACGTGTTGCCCACCAACGCAAACAGGGAGCGCCACAACACACTCAGCGGAGATCCAACAACATGAATGGCTCTCGACGATGCCGTCAGGGTCTGAAACACATTGCCACTGAGCACCACCGCGGAGTCATTGCTGATCGCCAGTCCATTCATCGCAACACACGACGGCCCCATAAGGCCCAAAACCGACCGAGGGATCAGCCTCGTGACCGTGAAGCGATTCCCGCTGATCGCGATGTTCGTGCGCGGTGGAAACCCACCCTCCGGACTGAGCAGCGCGTCACTAAATGTGTTGCCGGTGACGAGGATGTTCAGCGACCCCAAAGCGGCGTACGCGTTGCCCAACAGCAACAGCACGGCGCCGTCCCTCCACGTGCATCCATCGAACGTGACATTCGCCACGTCGCCTGTCATCGCCCCTATCAGCACCGTCAGGCTCATGCCGCCCCCGCTGAACGTCACGTTGCGATAGCACAGCCACGACAGCCCGCCGCCCACTGCCTGCGCAACCTCGGGGTACACCATGTCGCTGATGCACTCACCAACCGGCGGTGGCGGTGTGCGTAACGGTGGCAACGATGGCGATGGTGGCGGCCCAGCAGGCACAGGCGCCGGGACACACACATCGCCATGCCCTCCAGCAGCGCACTGGCACTTGCAGCCAATGACAGCCGTCGTCAGCGGTGCAAAGCAGTCGCCGCCCTTCGTGCACTCCCCACACGCGGCAACCGTCGTCACGTTGGTGATGCCGTTCAGCTCCAGCTCTGCCGCCGTCGTCACCACCCGTCCCGCGACCGTCAGACACCCAGCAACGAACCGATAGCCGGCGTCAGCCTGCGATAGCAAAGGCACCGACAACCCCGTCGAGCCCATCTTGCAGCCCGTC
>NW_918114.1:0-3766 GCF_000209065.1 Trypanosoma cruzi
CTTTTCCAAGGCCTCAGATTGAAGAACATTCTTCATCCCCAATACGAGGAAAAAAATATCATGCGGACTCATTACCCTTGCCAAACGAGATAACGTTAAAACCCCAAGATACTCACATATAGGTGCATTAGCGAAGTCCTCAAATGGGCCATGTTCTCTTACGCGAACAATCTTCAAAAGTTTGTGAGACGGACCCTCGGATTGCCATTTTTCTCTCCCCCTGTGTAAAGTACTTTCCTCGATCCCCAATATTGATCCATTCCAAGGCCCTCTCAACATCTTGCGTGCGTTTTCCACATTCATCCGCATCGAAGATGTGACGTGGAATCGGTACCAAAAGAGACATGTGTCTTTTGACCATCCTCCAGTATCCCGCTTTTTTCTCTGGAGTCTCGTCACGCTTCATCCACGCACACATCGCCTTCACATCCGTCTCGTCGGGGCAATTCACGATGATTCGTTCGGCTTTTAATTGCTTCGCCCACTCATCATAGTTGCTTACCTTTGGGGATGACACCACAATCATGCCCCATCCGGTTGGGGGTGCAAAACCTGTGTCGGGCGGTGTTCCTTTCCTTGCCACATCGTAAATAATGTACCCTTTCATCCCACGCTCCCTTAAATTTCTCAAAGCCATGATGCATACGCCCTCATCGCCGTATTTTGTCACGGTTTTGGCGGTCTTGTCAAACACGTACGCCGTTTCTCCAAAACAGTGGACAACCACTTGGAGTTGCTCCACATCGTAGTGCAGCAGCTGGTAGAGGAGGTACGAGCCGGCAGCCACCGACTTCCCGATCCCGGGCGTCCCGATCAACAGACGCCGCACGGGTGAAGAATTGAGAGTCAAGTCAGAGTTGCTGAGCCACTCGGTGAGATCGTCAAGGACGATCTGCCACACTCGTTCCACCTCGCAGTTAACAAAAAAGTCCTTCGAGGAATCCTGTATCGTATACCACGAGTACAGTCATCCCCTGTCCGAGGTGAGCACCATCAGCCTGAGACGTGCTGCACCGGACTGCTGCGCACCGTCATCCTTTTCGAAAGTTTCGCCAACTGCCTTGTACGTCCATGACTGCTGTGGTTCCCCCTTCTTCACCTCCATTCCCGTCCCCTTTTTACTTCGCTCATCGCCGTCGGGAACTTCCACGACATGGTGCCACCTCGCATTGTACACAGACTCGTACGATCCCTCCATTTTCATCGCTGCACTCTTCGTTATTCGGTTCCTCACTTCCTCAAGGGCTGCATCCAAAAACCGTTTAGTGATGCCATGAACACTTTCTTTTACCTCCGGAGTGGCTAATGACCACCCCAGCAGCGCACTTACATGATTATAGTGGAGGTTCTTTATATCTTCCTCCATATTCATTTCCTCCCTCACAGCCCTCTCCATCCCCGCATAAGCATCGGTTATCCGTATTTCTTCCAACGCTCCCTTATCACGGATATACCTCGTGGGGTCCTTGAAAAACTCCTCCAGTAAGACACTCCGATTGGTGGCCACAACGCCCCTGCCGCCCAATTCCATCGTAAGAAAATCATTCAGCTTCTTTTCCTTGACACGGACTCCTCCTTTAAACAGTACATCTACGATCGTAGTGGAAATGTTAAATTTCATTTCTGCCTCACGCCGTTCTACTTTTACTATCTGAGTGAGGGCTGCGTTTAGTTTTCCCCTTGCAATAAGAGTGACCGTATCCTTTCCTTCATAGTCCCTCCACTGCTCGAGCGAGAACACACCCTCGTGATGAAGTTTGTACACCTGGTACTCCGTTAAATTAAAAATAATTCTAAGATGCCGCTGGTCTTGTACGTAAGCATCCGGCTCCTGAACAAACGTCTCCATAATGACGTTCCCATTTTTTTTTCACAACCCACTCATCGCCCAATTTGCTCCGGAGGAAATCGTTCAGCTTCATTTCGGTCCTGAGAGTGTCTCCCTCCAGCAGAATGTCCTTTACGCTGCTGCTCATGGTCCACCGTGGTTGCTGCGTTCCCTTCACCCCTCTGCGAGTCGCAGTGTCGGAACCATCGCCGGAGCCACGGCGAGGTGCCATCACAACACCCGTGCGGTGAAGCATCCCACTCGCACCGCCCAAATGCGGCCAGCAGGTGCCGATGGCTCCAAAGGACAGTCGCGGCTGTTTCCTCCCGCTGTCCCAATGGCATTGGGCGTGGCACTCGCACGGCGGGGCGGTCGGCGCGCCATGCAGCCGCACTGCAACGCCTGTCGGTGAAGCAGTCAAGACCCACCGCCCCCGCAGCAATGCAACGTGCAATCGGCCACAACACCGCCACATTATCGCCCTTTTATATTTTATTTTATTTTATTCACGTTGTCTGTTTATTTGTTTGCCCTATCACTAACACTGAAAATAAGTGTGCACCTTCACAAAAGAATAAAAAGAAAACACGATCCCACCGTCCCGCCGCGGGTCAACACTCTCCTCCACCCACCGCCATTGCCGCGCAGGAGACCGCAGTCACATCGCAGAGTCAACAACACAATGTGCACCACACCATCTTGCAGTGAACGATGGGCGGGACGCAGCCATGCGTCGCCCCGCTCCATTTTCCCACCACTCAAGCGTTGCGTGCCCGCACAAGGTAGCAAACAGAATCAGAGTGCACACAAACCAACCAACACCCTCACTCGCTGAAGCACATTATTCGCATGGAGTGACAACATTTGGGGACACACCAGCAGTAGCTGGCTGCATGGAATTTCCCTGCCAACCCTGCAAAGAGACACAACAACTCCGCGGAGTCAAAGTGACAGTCCCTCGGTGCTGCCCGCAGTCCACATGGCAGGAAAAATCCCACGCACGCATAGTTCCAAATCCCTCGCTGCTCGAGTGCACATCAACTGAACATGTGAAAAAAATACTTGCGCGCAAGATGGCATTTAAACACGTGAAGTCGTCAGCCTGTTTTGTTTGATGGTGTTGGCGAGAAATCCCACACAATCCAATCAAAGTGACACGCCGGACAGAACGGCGTCAGCTAATAAATAAATAATTGCGTCAATGCAAAAGGCAGGTAAAATTTGGGTTTTACACCCCACTCCGGGGGCGACAGTGGCATGAGAGTGTGTACGTGTGCAGGACCTTTCGTGGGACGGTGCTGTCCAATCCCGCCGTGCCTTGAGGCAAAAGGGCAACAAATCAAAAAGGGGAGCACACTCTCCAGAAAAGGAGTGACGGTTGGGCAGTCAACCCCCGCTTCGTCCCACACGACATCCACATATGTGCACCCCACCTCAAATACGTACCTCCCTGGACGCCGCATGCATGACTTGTGGTTTCGTCGCTCGCAATGTGTTTTTCCTCCCGCAAACAACCAAAAGGATGGCCACGGCGCAGCTCCACTCAGGGAGGCAAATCGAGGCGGACACGGGTGGGAACCAGGCATCATACAAAATAATAATAAAAGAGGGGCAGGGCAATAACTCCTCCAAGCCTCGGAATCGTACAATGTGCATCCCTCTTCTTCCACATTGAAGACCTCCTCGACAGAACAAATGCGACAGACACATGTGCCGCACAATATCTTTCGCTGCCCCGCGTCCCATCTTAATTCCCATGCCTGCCACGGCGGTGGTGCCTGCGTTACATCGGGGATGACTCCAAAATATCAGGCAGCATGCCGTGGGGAGTGGATGCTTGACAAACGTGCCCGCGTTATTGCCCAACACAAAATGACATCAAAAAGAAAAAGACATCCGCGGCTCAAGCTACCCGCGTGTGGCCGTAGTAAAGCAAAC
>NW_918115.1:0-3769 GCF_000209065.1 Trypanosoma cruzi
GGTGGGTAGCCGCCAAGATCAAAAAGACGTAGAAGGTCGTGGTACTGCCCATGCACATCACCACAAATTCGGACCGGTGCTGTTACTTCTACAAGCATCGGCTGTGACATAAAGATCATACGTGCCTGTATGACAAGGTAACGTACCTCTACCTCTGACAACTCCTTCAGTGACGACATTTCGTTTAATTGACGATGTGAATCCATCGCCTGTGCGTTCTTGAAGGCAGTGAGACGTGACTGACGGGTGTATTTGCATTGACGGCCAACAGGGCTCTCGATGGAGGCGGAAGCCAAGGCCGCGGCACCATTATGAGAGGGATGCAGTAAGAGCCTCTCAATAATGCCGTCTAAATTGATCTCCATCTCCTGTCCTTTCACCATTCAGACCTTCTCTCACCCCCCCACACACCTCCCCACAAGCGGTCCTGCGTTATTTCTGTTCCCCACAAACACCGCCCTCAATCCCCCTTTTTCTCTCTCTCTCTCTCTCTCTCCTTCCTTCTTGCTGTATTTTGTGTTTTCTTTTACTTCTATTACTTCCCCCCCCCCCTCTTTTTTTAAAAAGGCTCCGATCGGGTTTTCCCCAGCAGCGTCTCGTGCCGCGGTCAGTGATGCACGCGGGAAAAGAACCCGTCGCAACAACACGGTGCCTGCGCAGCGTTAATATTTGCGTCCTGTCGCCTCCTACACCAATCAATCAACCACACTTTTTTTTTTTTTTCTCTACTTCTCACGGCCTGCTAAAAACAGCACCGGCGCAGCCCCCCAACTCCAATTATTATATATTTTTTCTTTACTTCTCTCCCTCTCTCTCTCTCTCTCCCCCTTCGTGCGTGAGAAAACAATGCGGTGAGGCAGGCTGTTCGTGGGCACAGCAAGAAAAGGAGGAAAGGACACATAAGAGTGGTAGAGACGCAGACAAATACAGAGCGAGGCGGGCAGTTTCCCGGCATAAAAAGGCCGGTGGCATCAATAAAGAAAAAAGAAAAAAAAAACCGCCACGCATCGCACCATACATACGAACAAAGGAAGAAGGGGAAACACACACACACAAAAAAAAAAAAAAAGAAGTTAATTTGTTGGCATAGGGTCATTACCAACAAAACCCGCAGGACTCCCCTTCACTGTGTTGCCCACTTCTTCCTCTGAGAGATCAATAAAAACGGCATGCTACGTCCTTGCAATCTTCACATCATCGGAATTCATTACTGACTCCTCGTAGCCGGTCTCATCAATGTACTCGCGCCCACGGCGGAAGTGCGGTGGGTGCCAGACTTTAAGTGTCGCGTCTGGGGTGGTGTTGGGTTTCAATGCGGAGCGGCCAAGTATCATACGAATGCACTCAACTAACCCTTGCACCGCTGACGGATATGACGGGGTTAATTTCAGCAACTCGTACGCCGATTCTAAACGTCGGATGGAAAGCGATGCTACTTCAATGATGCTGCCTGCATGCACACCAAAGGCACGAACACCAAGCAGTCGCTTCTCACTATCACTTGTAACAATGACCTTGCAGAAACCTGTTGTGTTGCCCATGGCAAGAGCGCGGCTCAGGTGACCGTACCCGTAGCGTGCCACAATGTAGCCCAAACTACGAGCGCGGCACTGCTGCTCATTGAGTCCCACACACGCCAACTCCTCGTCTAAAAACAAAATGGTTGACAGGTTTGTCAGTGCTTCAGCGTTAATTGACTTCTCGGGTTTCTCACTGTAGATATGATCAATGGCGCCGCGGCCCTGCGCTTCCCCCAAATTCACAAGTGCTCGACGAGCACACACGTCACCAATGGCGTAGATATGTTTATGTGGCAAGCAACGGTTAAAAGCATCCACAACAAGCCGCCCATCAGTTACTTTACATGATGTGTTCTCCAACCCAAGCCCTGATACATTTGGCACGCGACCTACGGAAATTAGCGCACGCTCTGCCTCGTAGGTTTCAACGGGGCTGACAACATCAATGTCATTCTTCCGTACACTGTAAATGCAGCCACCCTCCTCCTCGTTATCGCCCCATGACTCTAAGTCAAAAAGAGTGCAGTTGCTGTGAATCGTCACGCCAAGCCGTACAAGTTGATCCTGGACAAACTGTGAGATGTCTTCGTCTTCCACCTGCAGGATGCGTGGGGTTCTGTCCACAAGAGAAACTTTGGTACGCCCCAAGTTGGCGTAGATGCTGGCGAACTCACAACCAATCGCCCCAGCACCGATGATAACAAGACTTGACGGAATCGGCAGTCGCATAATGGTTTCCGTCGTTACAATACGTCGACCATCCGCCTCCATGTGGAATTGCGTTCGCGGCACTCCGCCGGTGGCGATAATAAAATAATCGGCGCGGACCACATTGTACACACCGCTTCCAGTGCTGTGCACATCCAACTCATTTGGTGAGGAGAACATCCCTTTTCCAAACACAATTTCCACCCCTGCGGTGCGTAACGCGTCCAGCAACTGCTGTTCCCGAATCCCACTAACATCCTGCAACGCCTGGAGCACCCGCGCGTCGCTGATTTTGTTTTTCACTCCTGCGACGGCGTCCTCCTCAAACAGACGTTGTGCTGCCGGCCCAGAGAGACGTGAGGCGTACTTGGCCATCTCCCACAGTGTTTTGGACTGCAGTGTGCCGTCCCAAAGATCCACACCTCCGACACGGCTGGCCTCAACAAGACACACCCGCTTTCTGTAGTCCACGGCTCGCAGGGCGGCAGCGACACCGGCAGGGCCGCCACCAATGACACATACATCAAAGTGAGGCAATTTGGAGGTGTTGCGTGTCACCTCAACAGGCTTTTTGCGCCATGCCCACGATTTCCGCAGCATCGCACAAAAGCACAAAAAAAGGGGTTTGAAAAGTGTTCTTTTTTTTTTTGGGTGGTTTTTTTTTTTTTTTCTCTTCTTCTTTTTTCCCTGTTGCTGTTGATTCGAATGAATGAAGCCAAAACAACCCCGGCCACAAACGGCAATTGAGAAAAAAAAAGGGAAAAAAAAAAAAGGCGGCGGCACTTTGATATACGCACCAAGCAAAGTGAAACGGTACAAAAAAAAAAAAAAAATGAAATAAAAACGGAAAAACAGCCATTCATGCACACGCATACGTTTTTGGTCCTGTACATTACATTCTCATTTCTCTCTACATGTAGCTTGTGTATACGCGTTCAAGGGTGCCCTTTCAAAACAAAACAAAAAAAAAAAAAAAAAAAAAAAGAGGGGTAAAAGAAAAAAAGAATAGCGTAAACAGAGATGACGCTGAGGGCTCCGTTTCTTTGCCTGTCCTGAAGGAAATCTCTACCGCATTTGTCACTTTCTTCACTGCAAAAAAAAAAAAAAAAAATGGTCCACCGTCGAGGACCGGAACATTTTTCCATGAAATGAACGCTTTTACTTTCGCACGTCCCTTCTCTTCTTATGGGGAAGTCGCGTCTCCTCGTGGCGGGTTGTGCGCCGCAGAGGAGGACGTGTAGGCGCGCCCGCGTTCGTAGTCCGGCGGTGTCCACGTTTGACAAACGAGGCCGGGGAAAGTGCCTGGCTTCAGTGTGGAGGAGCCCAAAATGACGCGGAGACATTCCAGAAAGGCCTGCGACACGGACGGGTACGCCGTGAGAAGTTCGCTCAGTTCGTACGCCGATTGATTGCGTCTAATGGCAGCCGAGGCAAGCTCAATAATTGTGCTCGCGTTCATGCCCAGTGCCCGAACGCCCAGCAGCGTCTTCTTGCTGTCATTCGTGGCCAGAATCTTCACAAAACCGTCGGTGTTGTCGGCA
>NW_918118.1:0-3771 GCF_000209065.1 Trypanosoma cruzi
GAAGTAGTCATGCACAACTGCACATCAAGTTTCTGTCCCCATAGCTTCCATCGATGCGGCCAACTGAAGGCCAAACTTTTCGGTGTATGAATGGCTCGAAGGGAATGCAGCAGTTTTCCGGGCGTATGGCATGTCCCAATCATCTGATGTGACACACTTTGCCGTGTGCGGGGCATTCTTGAGAAAGTTGTTCGTTGTGCTCTCTTCACCCTCCTCTATGGATGCAATTCCGGTACGAATGGAAATAAGTGCATCGGCCAAACGATCCAACTCCCGCTTTGACTCTGACTCTGTGGGTTCAGTCATGAGTGTTCCCGCAACAGGAAATGCCAGGGTAGGTGAGTGAAGGCCATAATCCATGAGTCGTTTCGCCACATCTTCTGCCTCAATTTGTGCTGTTTTTTAAGGGCCTTAAATCTATGATGAACTCGTGAGCGCAGAAATTGTTTTCCCCCAGAAAGAGAACCGGGCAGTGGCCGTCAGGACGCTTCTTTAGATAGTTGGCACTTAAAATCGCATACTCCGTGCATGTCTTGAGACCCCGTGAACCAAGCATCCACAGTAATAAATAAGAAACTGGAAGAATAGACGCCGATCCGTATGCTGCTTGAGAGACTTGACCAAAAGGCTGGGAGCCATCAACATTTTGAATAAAAACAGAATCTGGCAAGAATGAAGCCAGGTGCTGACGAACAGCAATAGGACCCATGCCTGGCCCCCACCACCACGAGGAATTGAAAACGTTTTATGGAGATTAATCTGGCACACATCGCCCCCAATACATCCAGGTGCCGTGCAACCCACCATGGCATTCGTGTTTGCACCATCAATATAACATTGCCCTCCATGGTAGTGCACCATCGAAGTAATGGCCAAGATTTCCCTGTCAAACAAACCGTACGTACTCGGATACGTTATCATAATGCACGAGAGATTCTTTGTATGCTTTTGGCAAGAGTTTTCCAAATCCTTCATGTCAATCCTTCCATTCGCCACTTTACCTTTACAATCATCATCCCTGCCAAGAGAACCGAAGCAAAATTTGTGCCATGAGCACTTTCCGGAATCAAGCAAACATTGCGATGGCTCTCTTTTTTGAATTATGATACGAGCGGATCACACGAAGACCAGCATATTCACCCCGAGCACCACTATTTGGCTGAAGTGACACGGCATCTAAAGCGGTAATATCCCTTATTTTCTGCTCCAGATCCAAACACAACGCACTATGTCCCCGCGTTTGCTCCTTCGGTGCAATAGAGTGAAGGTTGGTAAATTCTGGCCACGACAAGGACAACATGGCGGCAGCTGGACTAAGTTTCATGGTACAAGAACCCAAGGGCACACAACCATGCGTGAGACCATAATCTTTTCCATGAAGACGGTGAATGTACCGCATAAGCTCACTCTCACTTTTGTACTTTTGAAGGATTGAACGCCCAAGAAAGACATGTTTTCGTAACATTTGCAAAGGCGTTGCTCTCTTTTGTTCTGCGAGTTTTGAAAGGACACCTATCACAGGAAGTTGTAGCCCTGCTGCCTCCAAGAGAGACACTACATGGCCCTCGGTACTGGCCTCATCCACCGATATAGAGACGGTGCCGTGACTATAATCAACAAAAATATTAATTCCTTTTTCCACGCAGCATGCCACGTAGTCTACAGGCGTTATACCTTTTAAATTTACGGTGATGGTATCAAAAAATGTACCATTGACCACTGTATGCCCTACAGACTCTAAGCCAACGGAAAGTATTTTGGCTTTATTGTGCATTTCGCTCGCAATTTCCTTCAAGCCCTCAGAGCCGTGATAAATGGCATAAAATGCCGCAACATTTGCTAGGAGAGCTTGTGAAGTGCAAATATTGGATGTGGCGCGTTCCCTCTTAATACGTTGCTCCCGCGTCTGAAGCGCCATGCGTATGGCCGGACAACCCGTCGAGTCTTTACTTATACCAATGACGCGACTAGGAATCAATCGCTTAAATTCCTCATTGACAGCAAAAAATGCGGCGTGAGGCCCCCAGACCCTAGTGGGGCACCAAAACGTTGGGCAGATCCCAAAACAACATCGGCTCCCATTTCTCCCGGAGGTTTGAGAAGAACAGAAGCCATCAAATCTCTCCCACAACAACTGACAACACCATGTTGTTTTGCCTTCCCAAACACTGTCGTAAAATCATGAAGCATCCCCATGGCATCTGGAGTTTGTGCCAAAATTCCACAGAGTGAGGAATCGCTCCAATCAATCAAATTTGGATCACCAACAACGACCTTTACTTTAAGGGGCTCGGCTCTTGTTCCTACCATCTCTACGCAAGATGGCAAGACATCCCTCGATAATTAAAAAAGGTCATGCGCTCCCTTCGACCATGATGAAAGGCAAGGTACATTGCCTCAGCACATGCAGTGGCTTGATCAAGAAGAGATGCATTTGCCACATTCACAGCTGTCAAGTCTATAATCATGGACTGAATATTCAACAGGGACTCTAGACGGCCTTGAGATATTTCAGCCTGGAAAGGAGTGTATGGGGTGCACCATGCAGGATTCTCGATAACGTTACGAAGTATTACAGGTGGTGTGCCCTGGCTCATAGTATCCTTGCCCAATCATGCTCCTTAATACCTTATTGCGTGAACCCAGTGAATGGAGAAGCGAAAGGGCATCCTGCTCGCTCATCGCCGGAGCCTCTTTTAAAGGACTTCGCAAAATATTCTCCGGGATCACAGCAGTCATGCGGTCCGACAGAATTTCCTTGCCAATTATTCGAGGCATAGAAATTGATTCTGCCGCCGATGGTGCAATATGGCGATTGACGTAACTGTTTGTAGCAGTCCGTCGTACAAACGCCAGTGGCAACGTGGAGAAATGATGAAGGCAACGATACATCATTATGTTATATATGTGCTCGCCACCCTCCTTCTCTCTCTCGCACACGCGTTAGTTTTCCTTTTAATTTGGATAAAAATTGGGCTTCACAGTAAAAAATCCACAAGAACAAATACAAAATGTAATTAAAAAATAAAAATAAATTTAAACAGTAATCAAAATGATAATAATAACCCATTAAAATGGCAAAAACAACCAAAAAGGATTGTCAAGGAAAATAAGCACGCATTTATACGAGCAATTCCAATTTTCATCCCCGCACACCACACATAGCCCCCGCGTCCCTTTATCCATGGATCTTCACGTTGGGTATTCACTAAAGTAGGCGTGACGAAGGGCGCCAGCCGCAGTCAAACGCTTCTGAGGATCCAGGCAAAGTAATCTTCGCAACAAATCCAATGCACATTCAGAGGCATCCGGGAAAAATTCACGGAGAGGAAGAGGACGCTTCGGCTCAAAGTGCACCTTTCCCCAATCGGGAAGCAGCACCGCCGATGGCCACGATGTGGGCGTCGGTGTCCCTAATACATCAAATATTCGTGACAACTGCCAAATATCTCCATCGCCTGCAAAAAAAGCACCACCGTACCCCCGTAGAAGTTCCGCAAATACGCACCCTGATGACCACACATCAATTTCGGGTCCGTAGTGTCGCTGGCCCAGAAGTAACTCGGGAGCCCGGTACCACCTCGAAACGACTTCGTGAGTCATGGATGCTTCCGCATCCCATGCACGACTGAGTCCAAAGTCGCCGAGGCGTAGTTCCCCCTCCGCAGTCAAGAAACAATTTGAAGGTTTCACATCTCGATGAAGAACACCCTCGCTGTGTATGTACGCTAACGCCAAAAGAAGCATTTTAAATAAAGACTTTGCCTCTAA
>NW_918123.1:0-3782 GCF_000209065.1 Trypanosoma cruzi
CGCTGGTTGGGCTGCGGATGACCACGGCGGTGGGGCACCACACCACCGCCGGCACTGTGAGGTAGTGCAATGAGTGCCTGGCGGCATATTTTAATGGCTGGGAGGAGTTATCTCGAGACATGTCGTGGGAGATTATTTATGTGCAGCACGCAGACAGCACGCCGATGAATGACTGGCAGAGGTGTCATGTTGTCAATTCCAATAATGTGAGCACGAAGGAAAAACAAAAAATTGCGGCGTTCTGGAGGGAAAAGGTGCGCCAGTATCAAGTGTCAATATCATCCGAAGACGCCCCAAGAAGCCCTTAGAACTGAGGAGTAATTAAAGGAATAAATGGGAAAACAAATTAGGGAATTGCGGGGGTAGTTTGAGTTCTGGTAACAAATATCGGGGCTTGTTTCATGTGGTTGGATGCCTGTGTGTGCATACAGTGCAGATGCACCAGCATCAGGCGGCAGCATCACACACGGATGCGGAAAATGTCCAACGCGAGCGATCGTAACAGTGAACGAAGAAGAAATTATGGAGGGAACGGGGTAGTTTGAGTTCTGGTAGAAAAACATTGCGGGTTGTTTCATACATGTGGATTTCTGTGTGTGCATACGAGGCATAGTATGGAAATTGCTTTGGTATGAGAGAATGATTATGGCCAGCGGTGATGAAGTATGACTGCGTTGTTCATTTTATTCTATTGTTTTCTAAGACCCATCACGAACAGAAGCATCTTTAAGGGATGGACGAAGCATAAGTTCTATTAAGGAAACAATGCACTCCGTGTGACTGCGTGGACTGAGGCGCCGTGTCATGGGTGGATGATGATCCGCTTCCGCGTGTGGCTCTTTGGGTGATTGCTCGCTCCGTATGCGTTGTGTTTGTTGGCTGCGGGGCTGTGGCCGTATCCCGTTGGCTATGGGATTGAGCTGGAGGCGGTGGCGGTGTGTCGCTTCTTTTCTTCTTCCATTGTTGGTTGATTGGTGACGGTGTTTGCCTTCGTTTTGTGGAGGGCCGAATCCTCCCACCCGCGGACTGGCAGCACTGCGATGGTGTGTGTATGTGTGAGGGCTGGTGTGGAGTTGCCGGCCAGGGTGAGGCCCTTGGCGGTGCTTTTCCCGCCTGTCTTTTGTTTCTGTTGTGTGTTTGTGCTGCCTTTTGCTTTTTTCTCCTGTCATCCTCTCCTCCTGTGTTCCTGCGTGGAGTGGCCGCATGCTCACGGGCCATGTTGATCGTGAGTGCCTCTTGACGGCATCCATCTCCCTCTCTCTCTCCGCCTGTCTGTCCTTTCCTGTTGGGTGTGGCGTGTTGCACCGCGTGAGGGCTGGCCCGCACATACCGACGGCCCGCCGTGACTTGCCGTGTTGCTGCTCTTTTCTGTGGGCGATGGTTCTCCGTTCCGTCCCTTCCGGATTGTCTCGTGCCCCACTCTCTGCGTGGGTGCTCTGCTCTGCTCCTCACTGACTTTTCTGGCGTATTGCCGCTGTTGCTGCTGTACTTTCCACTTATTGAACACAGACACGCTAGGAAAGAAAGCAACCAAACGCGAATTGCTACTGTGAAATTCGAAGGCACTGAAAGGATCATCAGCACACAGACCGCCCACACACACATATTTACATGCTCTCACGTGTTGCTGCAGTGAAGGCACCCCGCACACACAACCGTCGCCGCGTGACCGGATCCAGCGGGAGGAGGAGGGAAGGAGGCGAGAGTGAGCCGCAGAGGCCCAACATGTCCCGGCGTGTGTTTGCTTCCGCGGTGCTGCTCCTACTTGTCGTGATGATGCGCCACCTGTGGAGCTGCGACCGCTGAGGTGGGAAGTAATGCTGATGCTTCAACTCCTGGGTCGGCATTGACGGGCGCCATTGCTGGAGAAGGGAGTGCTTCAGGGGGTGTTGAGGGACTGCAACGGGTCGATCTTTTTGTGCCGCATACGACGCCGGTGCTGGCGAAGAAGGGGCCTGACTCAAGTCGGAGGGATTCATTTGTTTCACCCTCTCTCGTCAGTGCTGGTGGAGTAATTGCTGCCTTTGCCGAAGGTCGCATGAATGCCAAATATCAAGGTGGTCAATTGACTAAGCTCTTTTCTTCTGATGTTGTTGCGGAGTATATCGACTCTGCTTAGGAATGGTCTACTCTTGTTGGTGAGGTCGGTAAAGGAAGAATGGAGTGCACACACTGTGCTTGGTAAAGCGGAGGGGAAAGAGGGTTCGGATGTTGTGCTCTGCCCCACAACAACCATGAAGGGCAATAAGGTGTTTCTTCTTGTGGGAAGCACTGATTTGTCCTATGTAGGTGGGTGCTGGAGAGAGGGCGGCTTGGAACTAAAACTGGTTGTGGGTACTGTCACGAATCCCACGGGCGGCGAGTCGAGTAAACGGATCAAATGGGGCGAAATCCAGTCTCCGTTGAACGAGAGTGCTATAGCTGCTCACAAAGGTAACTTGACGGAATTCATTGCTTCTGGTGGCTCAGGTGCTCTGATGGAGGATGGCACCATTGTGTTTTCTCTGATGGCGGTGAATGAAAAAAATGATGGCGTTTGCTCCATGATCATTTACTCGAAGGACAACGGCAGTACCTGGTCGCTCTCTGAGGACATTTCCCCTGCGGAATGCCTTAACCCCGCGTCACCGAATGGGAGGGATCGCTTCTCATGATTGTTGGCTGCGAGAATGGCCAGAGGGTGTACGAGTCGCGTGACATGGGGACAACGTGGACGGAGGCCATCGGGACACTCTCGAGCGTGTGGTTCAACGCACGACCAAGAGCTCCCTGGGACAAAAGCCTGCGTGTGGGAGACCTCATCACCGCGAGCATTGAGGGAAAGAAACTCATGCTGTACACTCGGCAAGGGCACCCCTTCTGGGGGGACTGAAGCCAAGGCGCTCTACCTTTGGGTCACGGACAATAGCCGCACGTTTCATCTTGAAGCCCTTTCTACGGATCACGCTGTGGGTGAGACGCTTGCCAACGCCCTGCTGTACTCGGATGGTGCGTTGCACCTTTCACGAGAGAGTATTGTGGGAACGCGCCGGGGCATATCTCTTGCCCGCCTGACGGATGAGCTGAAGACGATCAAGTCTGTCTTGAGGACTTGGGCACAGCTGGACGCCTTCTTCTCCGAGTCGTCCACACCCACGGCTGGTCTGGTTGGATTTCTGTCCAATACATCGTCCGGTGGCGACACGTGGAACGACGAGTACCGTTGCGTGAATGCATCCGTGACGAAGGCAGCGAAGGTCAAAAATGGCTTCAAATTCACGGGGCCTGGGTCCATGGCAACATGGCCTGTGAACAGCCGGGAGGATAACAGACAGTACGGCTTTGTGAACCACAGATTCACCCTTGTGGCGACGGTGGCCATCCACCAGGTTCCGAAGGGGAGCACTCCTCTGCTGGGTGCGGGTCTGGGGGACGGTGCCGGCGCGAAGATCATTGGGCTGTCGTACGGCATGAATAAAACGTGGGAGACGGTGTTTGATGGGAAGAAAACGACATCGAACACCACTTGGGAGCTGGGGAAAGAACACCAGGTGGCGCTCATGCTGCAGGACGGCAACAAGGGCTCCGTGTACGTGGATGGTGTGATTGTGGGGAGCCCGGAGAAGATACCAAAAGTTGGGGCGCTGGGACATGAAATCACACATTTCTACTTTGGGGGCGACGAGGGAGACATCAACAGCAGCGATGTGACGGTGACGAACGTCTTTCTGTACAACCGCCCACTGAGTGTCGGCGAACTAAAAATGGTCAAGAAGAGCGACGATAAAAAAGGAAACGGGACG
>NW_918126.1:0-3795 GCF_000209065.1 Trypanosoma cruzi
AAAAAATAAAATCGGACTGCTTCATTTCATTGTCCAACCTGGACAAAGTTTCACGTTCGAGGTGGGGAGATACCAGCAAATTCAGAGGCGATTCAATGTTGTTTCCTCGTCGTACTCGGACAACCTTCAGAAGCTTTCGAGACAAGTCATTGTCATTGGACAAATAACAGCAGCCAATACCCAAATTACGCTCTAATTCCGAAGCGGTCGACCCATCCACGGCTTGCTGACACGCTTTAATGCGGTCATCATATGCCTGTTTATCAAAGATGGAGCGGAGAATTGGTCCCACGTTATTCATGCGACCCCTCACCTCCTTCCAGTATTCCGCTTGCTCCTGCAGGGGTCGATTGCGCTTCATCCAAATGCACATTGCCCTCACATCGTTTTCTTCGGGACAATTCGTTACGATTGCAGTAGCGTCCATTTTTTTTGCCCACCGTTCATATTCGTTTTTGTCTGGTGGTGTCACCACAATCATGCCCCATCCCTTGCAAGGCAAACCAGCAGACGGTTGACGACATGCCAATGTCGCATCGTAGATACAATACCCTTTAACCCCACGGAAAAAAAAAATGTTTACAACATCCTCAATCCTGGGGTTATCCCTGTATGTTGATACCGTTTTGGTGGTCTTGTCAAACAGGAATGATTGACTCCCAATAACGTACGCAACCATTGGGAGCTGCTCCGCATCGTAGTGCAGCAGCTGGTAGAGGAGGTACGAGCCGGCATTCACCGACTTCCCGATCCCGGGCGTCCCAATCAACAGACGCTGCTTGGGCGTAAAGTAGGTCCCACGGTGAGGACTGAACCATTCGGTTAGATCATTCCTGACGATCCGCCACGCTCGCTCCACCTCACAGTTCACGTAGCAGTCACGAGTGGATTCATCCTCCTTCCACGAGTACGGCCATCCCCTGTCCGGGGTGAGCACCATCAGCCTGGGACGTGCTGCACCGGATTGCTCTGCACCGTCATCCTTTTCGAGGGTGTCGTCAACTTTCTTGTACGTCCATGACTGCGGTGGCTCCCCCTCCCTCACATACATTCCCGCCCCTTTGCCGTCAGAAACCTCCACGACATGATGCCACCTCGCATTGTACACAGACTCGTAGTATCCCTCCAGTTTCTCCGGTGCAATCGTCGTCGTTGGGTTCCTCACTTCCTCGAGGGCTGCATCCAAAGTCTGTTTAGTGAGGTTATGAACAATTGTTTTTACCTCCGGAGCAGCTTCTGACCACCCAAGTAGATTGCCGACACCTTTATCGTCAAGCTTACTTTCATCGTTTTCGAAGATTATTTCACCCTTTACAGCCCTCTCCATCCTCAAATAAGCATCTGTTGTCTTTATTTCGCGCAGTACTCCCTCATCGTGGACATACCTCGTAGAATCCTTTACAAACTCCTTCAGCAAGACATTCCGATTGGTGTCCACAATGCCCATGCCGTCCAACTCCATCGTAAGAAAATCATTCAGCTTCATTTCCTTGACGCGGACTCCTCCTTTAAACAGTACTTCTTCGATCGTAGTGGAAATGGTAAATTTCATTTCTTGCGCTCGTCTTTGCCTTTCATCCTCCTCACGCCTTAATCTTTCTTCTGCCTCCCGCTTTTCTTCCGCCTTACGTTTTTCTTCCGCCTTACGTTTTTCTTCCGCCTCACGTTTTTCTTCTATCTGTACCTGAGTGAGAACTGCGTTTAGTTTTCCCTTTGCAAGAGGAGTGACCGTATTCTTGCTTTTAAAGCCCCTCCATTGTCTGAGAGAGTACACACCCTCGTGATGAAGCTTATAAATAGCCCCCAGCGCTTGGTACGCAGTTAAGTTAACAATTCTTCTAAGAAACTGCTGGTCTTGTACGTAAGCAGCCGGCTCCTGAACAAACGCCTCCATCGTCACGTTGTGGTCTTCATCAACAGCCGCCATGCCGCCCAAGTTGCTCCGAAGGAATTCATTCAGCTTCATGTTGTTCCTGAGAGTGCTTCCCTCCAGCAGAATGTCCTCCACGCTGCTGCTCATGGTCCACTGCGGTCGATGCATTCCCTCCAATCTTCTGCGACTCACAGAGGAGTAATCTGTGTCACTCTCAAATTCCGACCTCGCTCTCCTCCAACCTCCCTGCGAGACATTGGACGATTGACTCTCCAAATTGCCGTAAATTCCTTCCTCGGGCCTTCCAGACATCGTTTCTCCTTGCTTTCTTAGTTGGTTTGAGTTAGATCTAAACAATAGCCACCAAACAAAAAAGGGGAATGAGGAAAAGAAAGACAATAGGCACAGTCATGAATCGAAGCCACAACAAGAGACTCACCCACACAGTGTGACAGCACAGTATTCGATGCACACCACATGCACGAGGACCACCACAACGACGGCACGTGGATACCAACCACCCAGCACAGTGTTGGAGAGAGCAAACAACAACAACGTGGTGCGCACGGAGGGTTCGCCCACGCATTCCGCTCGCCACAGTCCCGCACCCGTGTGGCACCGCCGTCACCGCACACACTCTCCAGGAGGACGTGGGCACATAAACCCTGACACAAGCACACAAAAGTGGGAGGAGAATTCGGTAAAGCAGCGGCCACATGCAGGGAGCACAAATCATACACGCCACAACAGCGATGCATCACGGTAATCCCACACACAACAGAAAAGAGTGCAATTTACAAGCTTTATGGAAAATATCTGCGGTGTGCATGGCAAAAGAGTGCCGTCACGCTGCATTTCATATTGAATTCGCCATTCACGTATCACTTGGAAGCACGCAGCCACCACTCCTCCGTTGCACTCCCCGTGCTGCTCGTGTCGCTCCACTGGAGGAAGTTGTCACCGCACATCCCCCCACCGTGCATTGCGGAATACAAATCAACCACACGGCATGGGTGCGGTGCCACCCCGCCAATAAATCCCAGGAAATACCCCACTGCCTCGTGTGGCACGGACGGCAGTATTATTATGCCTGCGAAAGGTTTTTTTCCAAACAAGAACGCGACCCCACCACACGCCCGTAAGAACGTTTGGTCCGTCGCACGCAAAGGAGTGGAGCGGGAGAACAGCAGGAAAGACAACACCGGCAGCCATGAGCAGCCCGCACATGCAAACACACCGCTGCCCCGCATATCACCAAAAATAAAAATACCAAAGAAACATGTCACATCCCAACTGCGAACCGCAAGTGCGGTTGCAGCTGACACTCCCACCTCCTGGGCGTGTGCGGCCCCTCGCTGCTCGGCACTCCAAGTGAAATCACCAAAAGCGCCAATTCGGGAACATTCGACCACCGCCACAGTAGTCACACTCCCCATTTCTCACAAAGGCGAAGGCTTGCAGTGGCGCAGCGGACGGCGGCATGCACAGTCGCAGAGTAATGAACTGCCGCAGGAATCACGCAACGGCGATGCGCCCCTCCTTTGGGCCTCCCAAAAAAAAACACGTGTCGCGCAGTCCCCGTGAGCAACACACATTGAACCGTATTCAGCTCCACTACTGTGGCCATCCGCACTCACAGCAAGAGTGCGACAACGCAGGCCAGGAAGCACGGAATAACACCACGCATCCCTCAAATAAAGGTCAGGCGGCGTCCATGTTGCCTTCAACAATAATTCCACCCCACATCACCCTTCTGCATATCCGCAGCAAAAAGGCCCACACGGTGTGCACTACATTAGAAGTTCCTAACGAGCAAACCGAATCATCAGAGTGCTGCCCTCTTCTCAATGTTAAGTAGAAGC
The DNA here is from genome assembly GCF_000209065.1 of Trypanosoma cruzi. Classification (NCBI taxonomy): domain Eukaryota; phylum Euglenozoa; class Kinetoplastea; order Trypanosomatida; family Trypanosomatidae; genus Trypanosoma; species Trypanosoma cruzi. The sequence continues at coordinate 3,736 of NW_918126.1, forward strand.
TCTCTGATCCTTGTCGCCGCCAGCCCGCGGTCTTATGGAGGAGCATTGCGTTCTCGGCAT
>NW_918127.1:0-3797 GCF_000209065.1 Trypanosoma cruzi
TGCCTCATGATGACAGTGAGGAACGGGAGTTGCTTCGACTGTAGGACCGTCGGCGGCGCCTACGTTCTCTAGAGCGATCACGACGCCGACCGTAACTTCGATCACGCCGTCTTTCGCTGTAGTGCCTTGAACGGCTTCCCGAACGGTACCGTTTGCGGCTACCAGACCGCCTGGTTTCTCTGCGCTCGCGTCGTCGGCTGGAACGTTCCTTTGGCAGCGTGGTCGTCGTGGAGGTTTCCACCACGAGGACTCTTCCGCGAAACTCCTTCCCATTGAATTTCTCCACAAACTCCATCGCTTGCGATGGGGTGATGGTAAGGAAAGCGAATCCCGGTGGCCGCCTGGCTAGCCACGAGTCCTCAATGGTTTTCTCCATTGGCTTCAGGAACTCCAGCAGTTCCTCTTTGGTCGCCCGTTTGTCGATATTACCGACGTACACACGCGTCATTACGCCGAAAATGACAAAAGGGACCCCACTAACCCGTCAAGCACGCAATAAGACACAAGCGGAGGAAAAAGTAACAAAGATAAGGCTCAAAACACAAGGACAAATAGTGATACCCGACTGCAGTGCTCAGTCACAAAAACACAGCGCCACAGGCTCAGAAGATGTTTCCTCCCAACAACCACAACAATATATATATTGTATATATAAACAAACGCCTGGCCTGGAAAAGACAAAACATCCCCGCGTCCCTCGCCGCACGCACACACAACGGTGAGAGAACGCACAACACACAAAAGTAAAAAAGTAAAAAAAAAAAAAAGTACGATAACAGAAACCCAAACAAATGTTTCAATGATACAAAACCCAAAGTAATTACGCCTCACAGCAACCCTTAATGAAGGACTGTGAAAAAAATCGGAAGCAGACCATCCCTCTTCCTTATCTATCAAATAAAAGCCATACAAAAACAAGAACAACAACGATAGTACCAAAAATGAAATAAAGGAAAAAAAAAAAACAAAAAAAAAACAACAACAACAAAAAAAAACGTTATAATAAAAAAAGATATTACAACAACAACAACAACAACAACAAAAAAGATCACAAAAGCTTCTGCACTGCCCCTTCCTGATTCCCGGTAGATACCAATTTTTCTTGTTTTGACTTTATCAAACCGCCGGCTGTTCTTCTTGTTAGATTGTGGGAACAGATTTTTCTCTTTTTCTTTGATTTCACTCACTCACTCCTCCTTTGCATGCTTCAAGGCACGCCACATAAATGATCCGCTTATCTTCCCGACGGATTTGCCACGAAATACAATATCCGTTTCAAAGTTTGTGTGTGTGTCTTCCTTCCCAATCACACGTCCCTTCAGTGTTATAACACCCGTTCCTCGTCCCTGCTTCACTTCCCGCCTTTCTGAACCCTCAAGTATAACGAGGAGAATATGACGCGTCTCGAGGTACTCCTGCACCTGCGTGACGGAAGTGAGAACAGGAAGTGTCTCCTTCTTCCAAATTGGGGTCGCTGTGTTTGTCTCACGAGACAAAATAGGCTCTGTATTGGGCGCAAAACGTGCACAGATACACAGTGTTGGTTTCTTTATAGCTCCACCAGTATAATCTTTTACAGTAATGTCATCAAACACAAACTCCGGGACAGGCCTCTGAGACTTCATAAAACACGAAATCACCGGACGAACGCAACGCACGATAAAACTGGCTGACACCGGCCTGTGTTCTGATAACATCAATTCAGGGTCAGACGAGTAACCAGTGCATTTTATCCATGAATCAAGCATACTCTTGTAAAGAACACGATCACAGTAGCTGGGAGAGCTCTTTAGCACGTACTCCGAAGAAGTAACATTAAGACGGTAGGTTGGGGCAAATTTAATGACCGGCTCCAAGAAACCATGCAGGATACCTGCGCTTTTCTGTTGACTAATCAGTTGATCATGTGCCAATAATTCTTCGTAATTTTTCGACTTAATAAACGTTTCTGCCTTGGAAACGTCAACATCACAACGATAATTAAAATCCCCAAAGAAAAATACATGATCAAACTGAGCAGTGACGTCTGCATCAAGAATTCCCAAACGAATGTTTCCTATAATTTCCTCCAGCATGGAGTTACGCATGGGAAAGTGCTCATTGCGTGCCGTTAAGTGACAGGTGCAAAAACACAAGGAGGTTTCCAAATACTGCATTGAGATGATTATACCACCTTTATTTCCACACGCTGATTTATGTACAGTTCCTCGTGTGGAACCTTCGATATTAGTGATCTTTAAAAGACTCCTTTTACTTGCCATAACAAGCAAAATAATATCCCAAATGAACATGCTGGCAATCGGAAGATAATCGTCACCGAGATAGTCTTGAACGTAATCCGTCCATTCATTGTCATGGGTACGAAAAGAGGCTTCTTGTAAGGCGATAGCGTAAATTTCATATTTCCCTCTTGGCATCCATCGTTGAAGGTCTTCTTTGCGCTTAGGAGGCCGATGGCCACCAATGTTAAACGTACCACACCAAACAGATATTGGCTCTGTTAGGTGCCTTGTGGCATTGATGCGACATTCACCCACCAACTGTCGTTTCACTGGTTTAGAGGAAGCATCTGGGCATATAACAGATAGCGCATTTGTACCAGTCCCATCAATGATGACACGTGACTTCACATCATTTTCACCAACAAGATCGGGGGCAAAGACACGAATGACAGACCGAATGGCACTTGCCGTCTCATAGAAGCGCTCACGCTCGTTGGCATTAACAAACTGCACATCGTACGAATGCGAGGCATCAAAAAACATCATTCTCAATCGTGTGTTGTCAAGAACATTTTTCTCCAGTTGAATCAACTTCTTCGCGGCGTGTTCCTTTCGAATGCGATTATTTTTCGCCAGATTATAGAAGCACTGAGTGAAGTGATCCACCACCCAAATGCGCTTTTGACTGGTGTTGATCAAATTGACGCTTGGCGTGTATTTCATGAGCGTAAAGTAACCTTTGAGATATTGTGGGTTTGCCACTTCCCGAAGTGGAAGAACAAACTCGTTAGCTGCGGCCATAGAGTCCTCCACCTCCTCCTGCTTCGCATTCCACCTTGAAGTCTCATCTTCTTTCCATCCATCATCCCTGACAAGGTCCTCCAGGGCAGCCTTAACATCGTCAACCAACTCTCCCTTAACGGCATCCGTGTCTTCGTCACCCATTTCGCCGCCGTATTCTTCCTTGGCAAAAGCCTCCTCCAACGTGCGCTGACGTTTCTTCATTGCCTCTCGATGGCCATCTTCAGAATTCTCTGTGATCTCTTCTTCTTCCTCCTCCTTGTGCAATTCACATGCCATCTCAAGATCATCTTCATTGGGATTCATTTTGGCATTTTCTTCCTCTTCCAAAGCCTTCAGGTATTCTTCTTCCTCTGCATCAGCTGCTTCGTCAAAGGGCACATACTCTTCACCGGCAGCTTCAAGTTCTTCAAATGCCTCCTGAGCCAAATGGGCAGCCTCTTCTTCCAAACGATCCATTTCTTCCTTTTGAAGGGCTTCAAGAGCCTCCTGCTCGGACCTCATCCTTTCTTCCTTCGTTGCCCCAATGTAGAATCTTGTCGCCTTCATCGCCTTCATAACATCTTGTCGAGTTATACCCTCAAATATGGAATGATATTTTTGATCAGCGCGGATGGCATCCTCAATCGCCTGAATCTCATCATCACTGGGGTGCACACCATCATTTAGCTGTGCAAGAAGATCACCCAATTCTGAGAAGTGTATGCGACGAGCATCCTGAGATCGCTGCAAGAGCCATGCACGACGAACTTGCAACTGCTCATCACTTAACTG
>NW_918132.1:0-3814 GCF_000209065.1 Trypanosoma cruzi
GCAACTTGTGGGATGGTGCCTCTTGTGGGCAACTTCGTGGTGATGGCGTGGAACTTTGTGACAACTCTCGTCTCGATTCCACTTGCCCGGGTCCTCACGATGCGCCAGCTGTTTCTTGGTGCCTCGCTTGTGGCGTCGGTCTCGTGTCTGCTTCTGTGCGGGGTCCCTGTGTACCCCGGCGTTGCCGATAAGAACGTTAAGAATGGCGTTGCGATCACTGGAATTGCCGTATTCATCGCCGCATTTGAGATTGGCCTTGGACCGTGCTTCTTTGTGCTTGCCCAGGAACTGTTCCCACGCTCTTTCCGTCCGAGGGGTGCGTCCTTCGTGCTCTTGACGAATTTCATCTTTAATGTTATCATCAACGTCTGCTACCCGATCGCGACGGAGGGCATCTCTGGCGGCGAGTCTGGCAACCAGGACAAGGGTCAGGCAGTCGCGTTCATCTTTTTTGGCTGCATTGGTCTTGTCTGCTTCGTTCTGCAGGTGTTCTTCTTGTACCCGTGGGAGGAGAGCACTCCTCAGAACCACGGAGACACCAACGAAGAGTCCGCGCTTCCAGAACGGTAGTCGCCGATTGAGGTTGCCACCCCTGGCAACCGTCAAGCCGCGTGAGTGTGTCGTGTGGCACCGTGTGAGACGTGAGACCAATATATCTTACGGCAAAATAAAACGCAAAACGAGGGTGCAGGACTGCGTTGCTGCTGACGACACTGCGAAAAACGCGCCTTCCACCGCAGGTGTCGTCCGATGGGGTTGGCGCGCAGCACCCGATAGTAAAAATCTTTTTTTTATTATTATTGTTTTCCCATTCTTTAGTAAAAATCCTTTTTTTTTTTAATTGTTTCCCCATTCTCTTATTTATTTTGGTTTGGTACCTCTTTTTTCTCCTTTTGTTTTTTTTTTACTTTATCATTGAAAACGTTTTTAATGTAAGAATTTTAAATTAAAAATTTTTTGGTTGATTTTGTAGTGATTAACCCCTTGAACACCTGTTTTGTACATCTTTGAAACTTAATTGGATAATTATAAATGGTTTTAATAGACGGGATGGAGAGTGACGCGTTGGTGTGGTTGTGTGAATGCTGTTTTCCGATGTTTTTACATGTGTGCTGAGCTTTGCGGTAATTATATATATATATATATATATATATTGTTGTTGTCTCTTTAATTTTGGGTTTTACTTGGGGATGGAAGGAATGGCTGGAGAATATGGTAAGGGATAGCTGAGCAATCCATGGTGATCCTCTCCGGCACGGATTTACTTGAGGGTACATAACGGAACCCCGGTGATTTTGTGGTTAACTGCCTCCTCGTGCTGCGACGGTCAATTGCCCCGTATTGTCGGAGGAAAGCTGAGAAAAAGCAACGTTTCCCTCACGGCAGGTTTGTTGTTGGGGCAGCGCTGACGGAATCAATCAGCACCCGGGCCAGCGGCGTCGTGCTGGGGCACGGTACAGCGTGCAGGCCACCGAATCTTTTTAAGAAAAAACAAACAATTAAAAACGATTCAGGAGAGGTGAATGGTCTCTGTATTATGGACGTGAGGGACACGCAACACTTATTGTGAGGGTGCCTACACTTAATGCTTCTACTGCGTTTGAGTGGCTGGCGGAGAAGTCGGCTATATTGATGTTTTCGATCGACTCTTCTGAATGATCTTCAAAGGGGTTGGGTGTTTGATCCCGGAATGGTTTTTGTCTGCAGGCCGTATTTGATTGACTGCAATTTTCTTACTTTTTTTTTTTTTTTTTTTGCGACATTGCATTGGAGAGTCCGCATCGCCACTCAATTTCCCTGTACTCTGTGTGTTTGAACTGGATCTGTGAATTTGCTGCGCACCGAGACGGAAAATGAAAATGAGAAGCGGAATCTTCCTCGCATCCGCATCACACTGGCCTTGTCTCGTTTTTTTTTTTTTTTTTTTTGCGATGGCGGGGTTTCTAAAAGATTTTGGGACGCGTTGTGACAATAATGGTGTTGGAAGGATCTCGAAACCTGTTTGTTGCATGCAGCCATAATAGGAGACCTAACTACCTCCCATTTTATTTATTTATTTGTATTTCGAGCAACGGAAATGCTTACTGGCCATCAATCCACTTTGTGGGGGGATACTTCTCTGTTTATCCTTGATGGTACTGGGCGCATCAATGTTGACCTTTTTTTTTTTTTTGCGTGCCCTCTTTCCATCTCGAGGCCATTTTTGGTAAGAACACACTTCTCCCACACGGCATCCAGGCGAATGCTGTCATGGGAAGGGTGCCGCATTTATAGGGTACTTTGCGTCAATTCTATTCCACTCTCTCGTGGGCCTGCCTCCTGGGCAATGAGGGGTAGTTTGGTGGCCTCACTCTTTCCTATTAATAGAGGCGCAGCGACAAGGAGCACAGACCTCTCATTTTGGTATTGGAAACGTCGGAAATCGATTGTGCTTTCGCACTGAAACGTGTCTTGTCAATTTATGCACATACACTTCAGGAAATTTTATTGGAAACCCATGAAAAGGAGGGAGCCCACCCAACCCATACACATTCTCTCCATGGCTTATTTATTTCTTTATTTATTTTTTGTGTGGGCCTCTTTTACCGACATTTGGTGCTTGAATTAATTGAAGGAAGGTGTTCAAATCTATCTTTTGCTTTTGGACAGCCACCGTTTCTTTGGATTTTTCGCCTTACTGCAGGGTCCAGTGTTTCTGCAGACCCCACCGAAGCGCCTCTTTTTTAAAAGTTTGCCATTTAGGCTCAGAAGCCGTATTTTTTTTTTTTTTTTTTTGTGTGTGTATAACCAGAAGCATTACGGTGAGATAAAAGGAGATGTTACCCTGCCTCTTCTGTTGTTTTGTCTTCAGCTTTGGGTAGAGTGTTCCAGCTCCACCGATGCGGATTCCACCGTTCTGTTGAATTGGTGCCCTTGCTTTTGTCTTTTGTGACTAACTTCTGGCCGCAATTTGGGCGAGTGGGTGGAGTGTTTCCATGGGGGCGTGAAGAATGCGTGGCAGAGCATTGACGTGCGTCACTGTCGCCAACCCCGATCCCATTGAACCGCATCTCCCTCTATTTTGTGTGGCATTTCTCTTGCCTTGCTTCCCTTCTATTTTTTTTTCTTTTTCCTCCCCATGTTGTAGGAAGACAACAGGCTACGCAGCACGGTACTACTTGGGCGGCGAGTATGGTCACGGGATGGGCGGTGATGATGGCGGCGGCGCGGCAAGGGCCGGGTTTGCATAAGGAAACGGGCTGTTGTGGTGGCATCCCACTTTTGGGGTGGCGACTTTCCACGTATGCGCTCTACCTCGTTTTGCTGCTGCTTCTTCTCCCGCAGAGCGGAGTTGGGCAGGCCGCATGCCCCGAAATTAAAGTAAAAGTTTTAACCCTCAATGTGACGGATCTCCCAGTTTCCGCATACCTTTCGGAATCACTTTACTACGGATTTGTTGCGGCATTGTGGTCGCGCAATTACGTTGTTGGGGATAATGTACGTGTGACCCTCATCAATAAATCGACCACGATGGCTGAATCCGGCAAGGCCGTTGAAGAGGCTTTTCAGGCTAATCCTGATATTTTTATTCTTGCCGCTGCCATGGGTGATGCGACCTTGCAGTACTATTTGCCTGTCATTAGGAATCGAGAAATTATTTCTTTTGCCCCATTTACCGGGTCGACGGTGATACGTGGGTGGGATCCCTATCTGTACTTTGTGCGTGCTGATCCATTGGCCGAGCTTTTTGCACTGATTCGCTACGCCTTGACTTTTCTGCGGGTGCGTCGGCTGGGGCTCATGTATCTGGGAGGGTGTTTCTTTCGGTGATGAG